>NW_026511615.1:0-127299 GCF_027579735.1 Bombina bombina
CGCCTCTTCCCGTGCACGCGCGCGCGCGCCCCCGGCGATCCCACCCCCCTCTCTGACAAGGACCGCATCGATTGCCGCCGCCCCGCCTCCCACTTCAGCTCCCACCCACCAACGAATGCGGCCATCGATGCCCGGTGCAGAGAGGGCCACATAGTGGCTCTCTCTGCACCGGAGGGGTAAAATTTGTTATTGCAGGATGCCTCGATAACAGGAAAGCAGCTGGAAGCGATCAGGATCGCTTCCAGCTGCTTTCCAAACCGAGGACGTACGCCATACGTCCTCAGGCGTTAACTGTATTTTTTCTGTGGACGTATGGTGTACGTCCTCGGTCATTAAGGGGTTAAAAAAAAACTAGAAATTTGACTGTGAAATAATAGCAGTCAGTTTCCTTCACACGTGTGCGTTTCAGGGCCTGCCAGGGCACAGTGTCACACCAGTGCAACTCATATCTGGTGTAACAGTAGTGTACATTTAAAAAAAAAATACAATTTTGACTGTAATAGATTGAATAGCAGTTAGTTGTCTGCAAGCGTGTGTGTCAGGCCTACAGCGTCTACTCTGCCAACTTCTGCCAGTGCACAGTGCCACTCATATCTGTTGTCACAGTAGCTTGCACGCATAGTACCACTAATCGAAAAAAAAATGACAGGCAGAGGCAAGCCACCCCGAAGGGGCCGTCGTGGTCGTGGTGCAGTGATTCCCTTTGGCCCTAGAATAATGCAGTGCGGTGCATTAAACGGAGAGTTTGGTCTGTCACTGTGAAGCGGGCGTAACCCTTACACTACCTGATCGATACAACATCATACCTGATGCTTTAAAGCACGTTATTCCAAACAATTTAGGAATGTTAGGTGATTTATGCCCTTTATGGATTAAAAGCAGACTCTGCATTAACTATGTAATTTTTCATGGGAGTTTTGCCATGGATCCCCCTCCGGCACGCCACAGTCCAGGTGTTAGTCCCCTTGAAGCAACTTTTCCATCACTATTGTGGCCAGAAAGAGTCCCTGTGGGTTTTAAAATTCGCCTGCCTATTGAAGTCTATGGCGTTTCGCCCGGTTCGTCCGTTCGCAAACATTTGTGGAAGTTCGCGTTCGCGAACCCAAATTTTTATGTTCGCGACATCACTATGAACAACTATATGAATAAACAGACATATGGTTGCAACATTGTTGCCATTACTTAACAAAGTTAACTGAAGCAATTGAACCTTAAAGCACAACAGAGATCCCACTGCGATCTAATTTCACTGTACAATTTGCAGAAACGCTACATCTACTCCACTGGCTGTGTGTAGTGTTTTATTTGCAGCTCCAGCTGCAGCCCTGATATGGGTTTTGAAAACCTCAAATAAACATATATGTGAGATTAAATTTGCAACATTATTGTTAACAGTTAATGAAGAGGCATATAGTTTAAAAATGAAATGAACCAGTGCTGCCATTCAATCACTAGCACATGTGTTACATAAAATATAACAGAGTTGCACCATAATGACTCAATTGCTGCCTAAACTGCAGCTTTAATATATGTTTTTGAAAATCTAACACAAACAAACTGTGCAAGAATAGTTAAATTATTGATATAATATTGACATTTTCCAAAATAATTTTTTTAAAAAATATTGATATTTAGCACAAGTTACAACACGTGTCCCAGTATTACAAAACATATAGAGCTGTATTACAACGTATTAACTGCAGCTTTAATGGCAACTTCAGTATATGTCTTCAAAACTTAACATAAATATTTGTGGAACAATTGTTGCATGGCTGAAACACTGGTGTTATCATTTAATAAAAACGATTTATCAGTACAAACCACAAAATCCACATATGTGTCACATACAATCTAGTATGTTCTTTATTAAAGGATTACTTTCTGTTATAATTTTTAAGATAAACAACTAACATATTAAAGTTAATAAACATTAATTAAAACCTACTGACCTATATTTTTCCAAAACAAAGTTTCATAACGTTCTAAAAGTTATATCTTTTATTTGCCGATGATGTCACGTTATCCTGCCCACTATTTTCAGCACTGCGTGTTCAAAATACTTAAACCAATAACTTTGTGTTAAAGCGCCATTTTGAAACCTAGGTATTGTAAACGGATTGGTACAGAGCAAAGGATAACCACGGAGTGGGTTTGGAAAACAATTACATTTGCAGACAAGATTTCTGACATACGGTAGAGATATGTTAATGAAATGCTATTGATAAAAAGCGTATTTGGGGTAGTTAGTTAGTAACAGGCATAGAAAATATTTACTTACAGTGGCCCTTTAAGCACTACTAAAAGGGATATACTGTATATTCTTTGAAGCCTGTATACAACCCTGTGAAGCTTGGATACAATGCATATTCATATGTACAACTTCAGTGTTATAACTTAGTGGATAGCACCCAGAAAAACAATAAAATGAGGGTGGCTACCATTGAACACCCATTAAAAATAATAGAACTTAAGGTGCTACTCCTAAGACAATAACAAGCATTCAAAGAAATATTTACATAAGTGCTTTATTATTGAAGGCAATATAATTTGTAGACTACAATCAAATAACAAAGTCACTATTAGAGTCTCTGTGCAGAATCCTACTGTGATTCCAATTCCACCCATAACAAACAAGACTATTTACATAGATACAGATGTATGTATCTCAACCACATTAGTCAACATATATTGTGAGTGTTTTTAATGTGTTTGTTTCCCATGCTTTTAGTAGTAATTTCCAAAATAAAAGTTATATTTTAATCATCTCCCTTATTCCCGTGACTAATCTAACTGTCATGAATAATTGATACCAATCTTATAACAATTCTATTGCTATATATCCACAAACAGCTCTAGAGTGCTACACGTGTATTCCTTCTTTTGGGGGGGTTCTCTTAACCCACCATTATTTTGTTCTAAATTCAAATAATACACAGCACCACTTTACTCAAATAATTTGTATTTACAAAGTTCAGCATGAACAATTAATCAAATATCTGAGTTATTAAGAGCTTTCTAAAAATCACACATAACCAAGTAGTGCCATTGGTTTTTGTTTTTTCTCAATTTCAATTATGCCTGGTTAACAGGCTTTCTTACCAATAGAGCACACACTCATATGAATATACAGCTACAAAAATAGACAATTTTTCTGAAATTCTTAGATTAAATCTCATTTGAATCAAAATGTCATCCAAATGGGGGACAGATAGATTAACAAG
This sequence comes from Bombina bombina, assembly GCF_027579735.1. Taxonomy (NCBI): domain Eukaryota; kingdom Metazoa; phylum Chordata; class Amphibia; order Anura; family Bombinatoridae; genus Bombina; species Bombina bombina. Next base: position 3,222 of record NW_026511615.1, read on the forward strand.
ACAACAAAAGAGAGAAGCTGAGACTTCCGGTGGGCGGAGCAACGGACTGGCAGCAAACAAGAAGAGCTCTGCATACTCAGCTCTCAAAAACAGTTAAAAATTTGCTGCCAGCCTATTTCCCACACATATTAGCCTTGTTGGGCACTCCTGCAAGTAACCCTAACTGGCGAAGTCGTGTGAAGGGCTAAACCATCGCCCTTGTCCCCAGAAGGATAAAAGTGTGCAACGGAGCGCAGAGTGTAAGCGCCATTTTGGACCGTGGCCTTCCTACCCCAGCAACCGCATCAGACAGGCTAAGGACACCGGGAGGACGCAGCTTTGTACAACTGAAGAGCAGAGGTGGTGAGCTAATCAAGGTCCTAGACTGGTGTCCCTTAATAACAAAGCAGTGCTGTACCTGGGGTGGGGGTGAGCAGGGCAGACTCACATAGCTCCGGGGGCACAGAAAAGCGCAACAATACAGCTCTTGGATCTGTAGCAAATACCCCTAAATTTTGCAACTAGACTGGGGTGAACACTTGGGGTGAACATTTGGCTCTCTTGCTTTAATGGAGAGTGAGAGAAGTTTAGGAGCACTTATCACCATATTAGTGTGCTGAAAAAACCACCACGTGGGAGCTCATTACAGCATCTCCCTCCCCCCTATTGCATGGACACTACTATAAAAACTTTCCAGCAACACTTATACTATAAGCCTCTGAGTAAACAACGTCTCTTAGTTTGGTGCGGGTCAAAATCATACAGGGACCTGCAACTCTTATTGCGCTGCATCAAACTTTTGTGTGAAACAGACTTTGGGGGACATATTTTTCAATGAAGCCAGCTAGACACAGGAAATTGTAACCTTTACTGCTCTGATTGGGCTACTGGCCTATTGCAAAACCTCCAGAGAGAAGTGGGGGGGAGAGAGGCTGCAGAGTAAAAGATCACTGCCTCTGTTCATACCATTTATATGTATGCTCACTTGATGAACTGCACTGCTCAGTTTTTGTATTCTCTTGGATTGGTATTTACCTTATACAACACGATTAAAGTGGACTATTTCTATCTGTATAACATAACTGTGTGAGGTGCCTGCTGTTTCTTTTTCTCCACAGTAAACGTTCTCTGTCCTCACCTATTTGAGACTATTCCTGCAATTACTGAAATATTGTCCTATACTGCCACCTAGGGGACATTTGTAAATATAACAAGCATGCATTAATAACGCTGTAAAAAGGCTAGTGCAGTATTTGTATGAAGCTTGACCACTATTTCACGCCTATTACCAGCAAGGCGGCAGGAATAATGGCCTCCAGAGGCAAACATTCAGAAAAGAAAAGGCCGGCAACAGATCAGCAAGTGGACTCCCCACCCTCCCCTAGATCCTCAAATGTTATCACAACAGATTCATCAGCCCTGCTTCAGGAGCTTAAATCATTTTTTTTACCCAAAATGGAGTCCCTTCAAGCAGGAGTTGACACACTCACTAGTGAAGTGCGCCAATTTTCCACTAGGCTCACTCATGCTGAGCAACGCATATCTGATGTGGAGGATATGCAAACGTCTACATCTGCCTCAGTAAGACAACTTCAGCGACAGAATCGAGCGAGCGCTGCAGGAGAAAGTAGATGACCTCGAAAATCGAAGTCGAAGAAACAACCTTCGGGTGGTGGGGGTCCCGGAAACGATAAAAAGTAAGGATCTCTGGAATTCACTGCCTTAACTCTACCTAAGTTACTAAAAATGAACGCAGATCACCTGCCTCTGGATGTGGAACGTGCACATCGCCTAGGCCCGGATAAAGGTCTTGAAACTTTGAACTCCCGTCCATGGCAGGTAATTTTCAAATGCCTTAACTATCAGGAAAAACTTGCCCTGCTGAGAGCATACCAAGCCCACGCTGGAAACCTGCACTTTTAAGGAAAGCAACTGCTAATTTTTCAGGACTTTTCAGCCGAAGTGTCTAAGCTACGCAGGGACTTTGCCCCACTGTGTTCTCGGCTGCATAAAGAAGGGAAACAGGCCACATTGCTATACCCGGCAAAGTTGAGGCTGCAGACACCTACTGGGACTAAATTATTCTGTACTCCCAAGGAACTGCAATCATATCTAGACAAGGATACGCAAGATGAAGTGCACTGACTCTGGACGCTCAACTCTCTTGCTCCTGTTTGCCCTCTTCTTCTGTCTCCTTATGGGAGGACAGAGGTGTAGGATGTTTGTCGCTCTAGGGAGAGTCCTGGAGGCAGATCCGGTAAGAGATGAACTGCTCCGATGGTCTATGGCTTGCTGGTTATCCCACCTGGTAACGGTACTGCAAAAGACTGTCTTCATCTTTGCTCTTTTGTGTTGGACGGTCAAGGTTATAGACTACGGAAAGATTGCATTCTCACCACCTATTGTTGACGTTCATTATGTTAAGTGTTATACTTTATCTTTACAGGTTAAAATAGTAGCTAGTGTTTTAAATGTTCCAATGTCTCCACATTTAAATCTTGCAGTTCAGGGTTCTAAGAATAGAACACACTCACCCCTTTTCCCAGTTGCAACAACTCAGAAAGGGACTTACTTTGCTCTACCTATAATGATAGTCTCCTGCTAAGTCCATTCACACTATATATCTCACCCATGCAGGCCTCTGTGGATTATAAATTGATACAGGTGCCTATATGTCAATTATTGCTACTTTTGGCCCGCTTGGGTCTTCTCCTTATTTTGGGGCCCTGTCTCTCTATGTGCCTGTGTTTGGGGAGATTAGACACACATTTAGTAACATATTCTCACCCCTTCAGGTTGCATTATTCGCTAGTATGGTGGATTATTTCCCAACTGTTTGCTATCGTCACACTAACTTTTAGTGCTTGCTATTTCCACGGGCTACACCTGAAAGGCTTTAGCTTACACTCATTTGAGAATAAAGGAAGTTGCAGGATACTTAAGATATGCACTTTGAAATTTCAGGGGCTGAAACTACCTCCATCACTACCTGTGTTATTAAATGCATATTTACGACTGACTACCCAACACTCCCCTGGTGCTCTACCCATTTGCTACCACACAGGGTCGGCTAAGATTTCTTCCTCCCAAATAAGCAGTATGTTTGGAACCACCAATGTAGTGTGCTGTGGGTGCCAGGAGGTTTTGTCATGTGTCCTGCTAATGCTCTTATTTTTCTATCCTCTGCAGAAACTCTGCCTCCACTCCAGGGAAACCCGACCCCAGAGAATGTTTGAGCTTTGGTGGCCATATGAGCTGTTGTCTTGGTCTCTCCTTTCCCTTTATTTCTGTAAGTACCACACCCTGGCACACAACACTGAGAATACTGATCAATTGACCCCTTGCCTGGCCGTGCAGGAGATATGCATTGCCGCCTTGTTCCCCATCCCCTTGGAAAACACAACATGCTCAGACCAATATATTTCTTTTTATCTACCTTATGGCATTACGGTGTAACATAGTTTCATGGAATGTTGAAGGCATTACATCCCCGCCAAACGTAGTAAAATATTACACTTCTTAAATTCAATACACGCTGACGTAGCTTTCCTGCAGGAGACTCGCTTAACTCAAGAGGAACATGATAAGCTTAAAACTAGATGGGTGGGGCAGGTTATCAACACGCCCATGGAGGGAAGAAAGAGAGGGGTGACTATCTTGATAAGAAAGGGACTTTCTTCTGTTAAGTGTGATCAGTCCACGGGTCATCATTACTTCTGGGATATTACTCCTCCCCAACAGGAAGTGCAAGAGGATTCACCCAGCAGAGCTGCATATAGCCCTCCCCTCTACGTCACTCCCAGTCATTCTCTTGCACCCAACGACTAGATAGGATGTGTGAGAGGACTATGGTGATTATACTTAGTTTTATATCTTCAATCAAAAGTTTGTTATTTTAAAATAGCACCGGAGTGTGTTATTATCTCTCTGGCAGAGTTTGAAGAAGAATCTACCAGAGTTTTTGTTATGATTTTAGCCGGAGTAGTTAAGATCATATTGCTGTTTCTCGGCCATCTGAGGAGAGGTAAACTTCAGATCAGGGGACAGCGGGCAGATGAATCTGCATAGAGGTATGTAGCAGTTTTTATTTTCTGACAATGGAATTGATGAGAAAATCCTGCCATACCGATATAATGTCATGTATGTATACTTTACACTTCAGTATTCTGGGGAATGGTACTTCACTAGAATTACACTGTAAGAAATACATAAAGCTGTTTAATAACTAGAGATTATGTTTAACGTTTTTGCTGGAATGTAAAATCGTTTTCATTTACTGAGGTACTGAGTGAATAAATGTTTGGGCACTATTTTTCCACTTGGCAGTTGCTTAATCTGTTTTTCTGACAGTTTCTGTTCTCCCTCACTGCTGTGTGTGAGGGGGAGGGGCCGTTTTTTTGGCGCTTTTACTGCATCAAATATTTCAGTCAGCAACTCATTGTATTCCCTGCATGATCCGGTTCATCTCTACAGAGCTCAGGGGTCTTCAAAACTTATTTTGAGGGAGGTAATTTCTCTCAGCAGAGCTGTGAGAATTATAGTTTGACTGAGATAAAAAACGTTTATTCTGTAATTTGTTTCCTGCTTTCAGAATTTGTTATCTTTGCTAATGGGATTAAACCTTTGCTAAAGTTGTGTTGTTTACAAGGATTGAGGCTATAACTGTTTCAATTTATTAATTTTCAACTGTCATAGATCTTCTGTGCTTCTTAAAGGCACAGTACGTTTTAATATTATTCTAATTGAATTGTATTTCCAAGTTGCAAGTTTATTTGCTAGTGTGTTAAACATGTCTGATTCAGAGGATGATACCTGTGTCATTTGTTGCAATGCCAAAGTGGAGCCCAATAGAAATTTATGTACTAACTGTATTGATGCTACTTTAAATAAAAGTCAATCTGTACAAATTGAACAAATTTCACCAAACAACGAGGGGAGAGTTATGCCGACTAACTCGCCTCACGTGTCAGTACTACATCTCCCGCTCAGAGGGAGGTGCGTGATATTGTAGCGCCGAGTACATCTGGGCGGCCATTACAAATCACATTACAGGATATGGCTACTGTTATGACTGAGGTTTTGGCTAAATTACCAGAACTAAGAGGTAAGCGTGATCACTCTGGGGTGAGAACAGAGTGCGCTGATAATATTAGGGCCATGTCAGACACTGCGTCACAGGTGGCAGAACATGAAGACGGAGAACTTCATTCTGTGGGTGACGGTTCTGATCCAAACAGACTGGATTCAGATATTTCAAATTTTAAATTTAAACTGGAAAACCTCCGTGTATTACTAGGGGAGGTGTTAGCGGCTCTGAATGATTGTAACACAGTTGCAATACCAGAGAAAATGTGTAGGTTGGATAAATATTTGCGGTACCGACGAGTACTGAGGTTTTTCCTATACCTAAGAGACTTACTGAAATTGTTACTAAGGAGTGGGATAGACCCGGTGTGCCGTTCTCACCCCCTCCGATATTTAGAAAAATGTTTCCAATAGACGCCACCACAAGGGACTTATGGCAAACGGTCCCTAAGGTGGAGGGAGCAGTTTCTACCTTAGCTAAGCGTACCACTATCCCGGTGGAGGATAGCTGTGCTTTTTCAGATCCAATGGATAAAAAATTAGAGGGTTACCTTAAGAAAATGTTTGTTCAACAAGGTTTTATATTGCAACCCCTTGCATGCATTGCGCCGATCACGGCTGCAGCGGCATTCTGGATTGAGTCTCTGGAAGAGAACATTGGTTCAGCTACTCTGGACGACATTACGGACAGGCTTAGAGTCCTTAAACTAGCTAATTCATTCATTTCGGAGGCCGTAGTACATCTTACTAAACTTACGGCGAAGAATTCAGGATTCGCCGCTCAGGCACGCAGGGCGCTGTGGCTAAAATCCTGGTCAGCTGATGTTACTTCTAAGTCTAAATTGCTTAATATACCTTTCAAAGGGCAGACCTTATTCGGGCCCGGGTTGAAAGAGATTATCGCTGACATTACAGGAGGTAAAGGCCATGCCCTGCCTCAGGACAAAGCCAAAGCCAAGACTAGACAGTCTAATTTTCGTTCCTTTCGTAATTTCAAAGCTGGAGCAGCATCAACTTCCTCTGCACCAAAACAAGGAGCTGTTGCTCGCTACAGACAAGGCTGGAAACCTAACCAGTCCTGGAACAAGGGCAAGCAGACTAGGAAACCTGCTGCTGCCCCTAAGACAGCATGAATTGAGGGCCCCCGATCCGGGATCGGATCTAGTGGGGGCAGACTTTCTCTCTTCGCCCAGGCTTGGGCAAGAGATGTTCAGGATCCCTGGGCGCTAGAGATAATATCTCAGGGATACCTTCTGGACTTCAAATACTCTCCTCCAAGAGAGAGATTTCATCTGTCAAGATTGTCAACAATCCAGACAAAGAAAGAGCGTTTCTACGCTGCGTACAAGAGCTCTTGTTAATGGGAGTAATCCATCCAGTTCCACGATCGGAACAGGGACAGGGGTTTTTACTCAAATCTGTTTGTGGTTCCCAAAAAAGAGGGAACTTTCAGACCAATCCTGGACTTAAAGATCCTAAACAAATTCCTAAGAGTTCCATCGTTCAAGATGGAGACTATTCGGACAATTTTACCTATGATCCAAGAGGGTCAGTACATGACCACTGTAGATTTAAAAGATACTTACCTTCACATACCGATTCACAAAGATCATTATCGGTACCTAAGGTTTGCCTTCCTAGACAGGCATTACCAGTTTGTGGCTCTTCCATTCGGATTGGCTACAGCTCCAAGAATCTTCACAAAGGTTCTGGGTGCTCTTCTGGCGGTACTAAGACCGCGGGGAATCTCGGTAGCTCCATACCTAGACGACATTCTGATACAAGCTTCAAGCTTTCAAACTGCCAAGTCTCATACAGAGTTAGTGCTGGCATTTCTAAGGTCACATGGATGGAAGGTGAACGAAAAGAAAAGTTCACTCGTTCCACTCACAGAGTTCCCTTCCTGGGGACTCTTATAGATTCTGTAGAAATGAAGATTTACCTGACAGAGGACAGGCTAACAAGACTTCAAAGTGCTTGCCGCACCCTTCATTCCATTCAACACCCGTCAGTGGCTCAATGCATGGAGGGAATCGGCTTAATGTAGCGGCAATGGACATAGTACCCTTTGCACGCTTACACCTCAGACCACTGCAACTGTGCATGCTAAGTCAGTGGAATGGGGATTACTCAGACTTATCCCCTTCTCTGAATCTGGATCAAGAGACCAGAAATTCTCTTCTATGGTGGCTTTCTCGGCCACATCTGTCCAGGGGGATGCCATTCAGCAGACCAGACTGGACAATTGTAACAACAGACGCCAGCCTTCTAGGTTGGGGTGCCGTCTGGAATTCTCTGAAGGCTCAGGGACAATGGAGTCAGGAGGAGAGTCTCCTGCCAATAAACATTCTGGAATTGAGAGCAGTTCTCAATGCCCTCCTGGCTTGGCCCCAGTTGACAACTCGGGGGTTCATCAGGTTTCAGTCGGACAACATCACGACTGTAGCTTACATCAACCATCAGGGAGGGACAAGAAGCTCCAACTATGATGGAAGTATCAAAGATAATTCTCTGGGCAGAGTCTCCTCTTGCCACCTGTCAGCAATCCACATCCCGGGAGTGGAGAACTGGGAGGCGGATTTCTTAAGTCGTCAGACTTTTCATCCGGGGGAGTGGGAACTTCATCCGGAGTCTTTGCCCAAATACTTCGACGTTGGGGCAAACCAGAGATAGATCTCATGGCGTCTCGACAGAACGCCAAGCTTCCTCGTTACGGGTCCAGATCCAGGGATCCAGGAGCAGTCCTGATAGATGCTCTGACAGCACCTTGGGACTTCAGGATGGCTTACGTGTTTCCACCCTTCCCGTTGCTTCCGCGATTGATTGCCAGAATCAAACAAGAGAGCATCAGTGATTCTAATAGCACCTGCGTGGCCACGCAAGGCTTGGTATGCAGACCTGGTGGACATTCATCCTGTCCACCTTGGTCTCTACCTCTGAAACAGGACCTTCTGATACAGGGTCCCTTCAAACATCAAAATCTAATTCTCTGAAGCGACTGCTTGGAAATTGAACGCTTGATTTTATCAAGACGTGGGTTTTCTGAGTCAGTTATTGATACCTTAATACAGGCTAGGAAACCTGTTACCAGAAAGATTTACCATAAGATATGGCGAAAATACCTATATTGGTGTGAATCCAAAGGTTACTCTTGGAGTAAGGTTAGGATTCCTAGGATATTGTCTTTTCTACAAGAAGGTTTAGAAAAGGGTTTATCTGCTAGTTCATTAAAGGGACAGATCTCAGCTCTGTCCATTCTGTTACACAAACCGTCTGTCAGAAGTTTCCTGACGTCCAGGCTTTTTGTCAGGCTTTGACCAGGATTAAGCCTGTGTTTAAAACTGTTGCTCCACCATGGAGTCTAAACCTTGTTCTTAATGTTTTTCAGGGCGTTCCGTTTGAACCCCTTCATTCCATTGATATAAAGTTGTTATCTTGGAAAGTTCTATTTTTAATGGCTATTTCCTCGGCTCGAAGAGTCTCTGAATTATCAGCCTTACATTGTGATTCTCCTTATTTGATTTTTCATTCGGATAAGGTAGTCCTGCGTACTAAACCTGGGTTCTTACCTAAGGTAGTTACTAACAGGAATATCAATCAAGAGATTGTTGTTCCTTCTTTATGCCCAATCCTTCTTCAAAGAAGGAACGTCTACGCACAACCTGGATGTAGTCCGTGCTCTAAAATTTTACTTACAGGCAACTAAGGAATTTCGACAAACGTCTTCTCTGTTTGTCATTTACTCTGGGCAGAGGAGAGGTCAAAAAGCTTCCGCTACCTCTCTTTCTTTTTGGCTTCGTAGCATAATTCGTTTAGCTTATAGACTGCTGGACAGCAGCCTCCTGAAAGAATTACAGCTCATTCTACTAGAGCTGTGGCTTCCACTTGGGCCTTCAAGAATGAGGCCTCTGTTGAACAGATTTGCAAGGCTGCAACTTGGTCTTCGCTTCATACTTTTTCCAAATTTTACAAATTTGACACTTTTGCTTCATCGGAGGCTATTTTTGGGAGAAAGGTTCTTCAGGCAGTGGTTCCTTCTGTATAAAGAGCCTGCCTATCCCTCCCGTCATCCGTGTACTTTTGCTTTGTATTGGTATCCCAGAAGTAATGATGACCCGTGGACTGATCACACTTAACAGAAGAAAACATAATTTATGCTTACCTGATAAATTCCTTTCTTCTGTAGTGTGATCAGTCCACGGCCCGCCCTGTTTTTAAGGCAGGTAAATATTTTAATTTATACTCCAGTCACCACTTCACCCTTGGCTTTTCCTTTCTCGTTGGTCCTTGGTCGAATGACTGGGAGTGACGTAGAGGGGAGGGCTATATGCAGCTCTGCTGGGTGAATCCTCTTGCACTTCCTGTTGGGGAGTAATATCCCAGAAGTAATGATGACCCGTGGACTGATCACACTACAGAAGAAAGGAATTTATCAGGTAAGCATAAATTATGTTTTCTATCACCTTAAAGACACACTTTTAGACACCAAAGGACGCTACATAATCACCAATTGTGCATTGCATCTAAATCATATTTACTTTGTAACGTATATGGCCCGAACAATCTCTCGCCCACTTTTGGCAGCACCTGCAACTCCAATTGGCAAAAAGGAATGAGCATCCAATAATCATGGGGGAGACTTTAATTGACGCAACTTTTACCGCTTGACAGATTTGTAGAACCCACTCTCTGCCGCCCTTACGTATTGCTTCCCGCAGACAAAAAGCTGAGGTTAAACTTACTGAGAGATTCAGGACGGACTTGGGACTGGTTGACTTATGGACATTGCGCAATCCAACAGACAAAGACTATACTTGTATTTCCAAATCACACCATACTATGTCTAGGATTGACTATTTTCTGACAGCCCCTGCCCTCACGCCACATATCCCTTTTACTAAGATATATCCTGTAACCATCTCAGACCACGCACCCATCATGCTGCTCTTAGACTTTACACCCCCAAATAGTTCGCAGAAGGCATGGAGATTCCCCTCTTATCTTTAAAACAATGCTGACTTTCGACAGCAGTTGCGTTCTTATTGGATAGAGTATAAAGCAGATAATGCGCAGCATCGAGATAATCTAGACCTTTTTTGGCATGCCTCAAAAGCTGTTCTCAGAGGGAGAATCACGGCATATACCTCGCATCATAGTCTTAAGGGCAAAAAGATAACTGATCAGATGTTGACAAACCTCGCAAAAGCATATAATAACTATCTGTCCATCCCACACCCCAAACTAGATAACACTATTATGACCTCAAACAGGAACCGGACACACACATTCAAATGGTGGATAATGCATACGTGATCCATAGGCAGGGCAAGTTTTATAGATATGGGAATAAGGCTGGTAGAACCATGCCTAACATGGTCAAAGTTGTCACACCCAAATCATATATCCCGGCGCTGGCTACTGAGGGAGGCTTTGTACAGACACTCCTGCAATTATGTGAGAGTTTGTCTCTTTCTACACTAATCTATACACTAAACAAGAGATCTCGGAACCTGATAAATGCTTATTCTGGAATGATGTAGTCGTTCCAACCTTGACACAAGACCAGTTGTCCTCTCTAAATGTCCCTATTTAACCGCTAGAAGTAATAGACACCATTAAACGTATTAAACTTGGCAAAGCGGCGGGACCTGATGGTCTCCCCGTGGAATACTACAAAATTCTATCTCCTGAAATAGCCCCTACATTGGCGACACTTTTCTCTGAGTACCTCTCGGGGCTTCAGTCCCTGATCCTAGGTTCTCAGATGCTAACATCTGTGTTATACTAAGCCTGATAAGGACCCCACTGTACCTTCATCTTATAGACCAATCTCCCTATTGAATGGAGATTACAAACTATTAACCAAAATTCCGGCTAACCGGCTGGCAGAGGTTCTTCATCTCCTGGTCCACTCAGACCAAACGGGATTTGTTAAACATCGCTCCTCGGTACTTAATTTGAGGAAAACGCTTGCAGTAATTGAACATATCATCGAGCCCAAAAATTATCCACAGATACTCCACTGCCTGACGCTTGCTTTCTCGCTGTAGATGCTGAAAAAGCATTTGATAGAGTAGAATAGGACCATCTCTACACAGCGCTGGCGAAGTTCGGGGTAAAGGGTCATTTTTTAGAGATAATACAAAGGTTATATGATTCTCCCTCGGCATCCATCATTGTAAATAATAATTTGTCCCCCTCCTTTGAACTTGGTAGAGGAACTAGGCAGGGTTGCCCACTGTCCCCACTCCTCTTTGACCTAGCCATCAAACCTTTAGCATGCTACATATGTCAACATTGTGCTGGCCTCCAGATCCACTCACAACTCTTACATTTATCTCTGTTTGCAGACAATTTGCTACTGTATATTAGTGACCCTGCCCTAAATATACCTAAAGTGTTAGAAATTATGTCGGGGTTTGGTAGATTCACTGGTTATAAAATAAATGTAGACAAGTCAGAGGTGACATGGCTCCAAAATAACAAACACGCCACACTTAAAGATACAAACCTGCATATTACAGCTGGCTCCTTTAAATACTTAGGTATTTAATTACATGTTGACCCTATGCGCATCTATCACCTCAACATTCCCAAGGTCATAGCTAATACACAAGACCTTATTAGGGGATGGAGGGGACTCCCTCTGTCTTTACATGATAGAATTCATCTGCTTAAAATGATCATCCTGCCAAAAATCCTATACCCCTTGCAAATGCTTCCCCTACTACTCCATAACAGAGATATACAAACCATTTCTTCTACATTTGCTTCGTTTGTCTGGAACCAGAAGAAGCATAGGATTAGTAAGGCAAAATTATCCATGTCAGTGAGCGCGGGAGGTCTTAAGTTTCCAAACATCCAATGGTATAATTGGGCAACGCTAGCTAAACTGACCATAGGGTGGCTCGCTAGATCTGACTATTTCAGCCCTGCTATAGAACTCGACATAGTTGCACCTCTCAACGTGGCTTACCTGCCGCATGCTAAGTTATCGTCCTCCCCCCTCACATCTCCCAAAACATACTGTTCCGTGACCCACTCAGAGCATGGCACAAGATGTGCAGATTCTGGAAAATTGACCACAAAGTCACCAAACACTTACCCATACAAGGAAACCCTAAATTCATGCCAGGCTATACAACGCGGGCCTTCCAGATCTGGGGGACCATTGGGCTGACATCCATTGCACAACTACTTAACCCTACTACATTTCAAATTCTCCCATTCCAGACTCTGAGGGAAATCTACGTATCCACCTGATACTATGTTTGCTTATTTCCAATGTAGACACTATGTTCGGGCTCTCATTACCACCAACCAACTCACGAACACTAACTCCAGTATAGATAGGTTATTCCACATTGTGAAACAAGGCTCACATTCTATTACCAACATATATAATGAAATAGCAACCCACCTAGAGCAACGGTTCTACAGACAATTCATAACAAATGGCAGGAGACAAGAGATGTTTCCATGACAGACCTAATCGAAAGTTTCTCAAAAGTTCACACGGCCACTCTCTCTGCATATTCGAGAGAAGCCCACACAAAACTACTCCACCAGGCGTACATTCTCCCAAAACTCAGAGCTAAATGGTACCAAGAGCAGTAGACAGCTGCATTAAGTGTTCCCTTCCATCCCCTGACATTACACATCTTACTTGGGATTGCCCCAAACTTGTTGGATTGTGGGGTAAGCTTAAGTTTTGGCTGCATAGGGTCCTGAGGGTGAGGGTAGTCCTAACACCATCCAACATTATCTTTATGCACGACTTTGAGGTTACACCTCGGCATCAGAAATTTCTCTATTCTGTTATACTCCTTACTAGGAGACTAATTTTGCAATACTGGGTGACTAATAAAGCCCCTCCCTTCGGGAAGTTACTACACGCAATACACAATCAGGTGCTTATGGAACAGACAGATGTACAGGGAGATTTAGAAAGGAGAATCAAGGCCTTTGTCCACAAGTGGGAACCCTACCTTTTATACATATCCCCACAAGTGAGAAATAGGATACTCTACCCCTTTCACAACTCCTTGTTTATACTGGAGGAGAATCTCCATGGCAGATGGTGCCCCCCTTCCCTTCCCACAATTTCCCAACTTGAACGTTGCGATGGGGATCTTTGCCCCTTCGCTCTCCTATCTCTTGGCCTAACCCGGGATCATCAAAAGCCGACTTCTTGCTCTCTGTGCCAGGGTGTGAATACGACCCCCCCTTCACCCTTTCCCTCCCTACCCTGGAGTGGAGGGTCCAATAGGGCGTTTCTCCTTTACCCATGTTTTGTATTAAGTTGTTGTATGTTTAATGTTATTGTATTTGTTAAAAAATAGGAAATGATGCTGGTCTCTGTAACGACGTGGAAATTAATATGCTGTTAGTGACGTTCATCTACCCAAGTGGTGCGAGAGTACGTTACATCTTCTTCAACCATTGACTGTGTAAATGTGAATTTTTTGTACAATGCTTTCCATGTTGTGACGGATCCAGTATTTACATAAATAAAGTTATAAAAAAACAAAAAAAAAACAAATATTAAAACAAATCCAAAACAGAGCAGAAGAGAAGAGACAAAACCATTTAATATTTGTTTGTGCAATCTGATAATTTACTAATTGGCTTTTCAAATCAGCCAATAGAATTTCAGTAGCTCTAATCCTATTGGCTGATTTGAACAGCCAATAGGATTTTCAGTAGCTCTCATCATATTGGCTGATTTGAATTTCAAGAATCAAATCAGCCAAAAGGAATTCAAGGGACGCCAATTTGAAAAGGCTCCCTTGCATTGAAGATCCAATGTATAGTAGTGACCGTATAAAAGGACGCTTCTCGCCGGATGTCTTCAAGGATTAAGGCGCTCTGCGCCGCCGGGATGAAGATAGAAGACGCCACTGAGATGAAGATAGAAGATGCCGCCTGGATGAAGATAGAAGATGCCGCCTGGATAAAGACTTCTCGCTGCTGGATGAGGATGGATGTCGGGACTTCAGAAACTGTGAGTGCATCTTCGGGGTTAGTGTTATTTTTTTTTTTTTAAATCTTTTTGGGTTGGGTTTTTTTAGATTAGGATTTTGGGCTTTAGTTAAAAGAGCTGAATGCCCTTTTAGGGCAATGTAAAAGAGTTGAATGCCCTTTTAAGGGTAATGCCCATACAAATGCCATTTTCAGGGCAATGGGTAGCTTAGGTTTTGTTAGAGTTAGTTTTTTTATTTTGGGGGGTTGGTTGGGTGGTGGGTTTTACTGTTGAGAGGTCTTTGTATTTTTTTCAGGTAAAAGAGCTGATTTCTTTAGGGCAATGCCATACAAAAGGCCCTTTTAAGGGCTATTGGTAGTTTATTGTAGGCTAGGGTTTTTTTTATTTTGGGGGGCTTTTTATTTTTAAAGGGCTATTAGATTAGGTGTAATTGTTTTTATTTTTGATAAATTAGTTTGTTATTTTTCATAATTTAGTGTTTGTTATTTTATGTAATTTAGTATTTTTTTTTTTTTGTAATTTTAGACTTCAATTTTTTTAGTATGTTTACAATATTAAAAACATTACTAAAATTCTAAAACAATTACATATCTTTGTGCACCTCTCTGAATGCAATAAAATAAAGTAAAATTAATTATAAAGTTTAATAAAAAAAAAAGTCATACAGTATAGTTAAATCGGTACCACTCTAGGAGAATATCTGGGAAATATTATTCAATAATACAGAAAAAAGAGGTCCTGAGTGCAAGCAAATAGTCCTATATCAGTATCAATTCAGACCCAAACTGTCTCATTCATACAATGCAAATGAGACAAGTGGGGGTGCCTGGTGCATATATAAGGGATGATTTATCATTGTGCATGCGGACATGATCTGGTGCCAATCGGCCGCTAGCACGGGGTGTCAATCATCCCGATCGTATCCAATCGGCATAAAAAAGGGAAAAAAATAACGCAACCTTTAATTCATCCACTTCTATTGAACCAATTTTCTGTGGTTCTGTCTTTATACAACTTCATATGAATTTTTGTTTTAAATTAGGGGCTTTCTTAAAAATTATATTTGGTTTATCTGATATTATTTCTGACAGGCTTCCATCTCGTTTTAAGATGGACAAATATTTTTTTATTATCTCCTTAGTTTCTTTACTTTGTGTGTAGTATTCTAAAACAATTGTGCCATATTTATTGTTCTTTTTATACTCTCTATCTTTTCGAATGTAAAAGGTCGATATTATTCAAATGTTTAATCTTCAACTTCCCCCTTCCAGTAAAATATTATATCATCTATATATCTGCAGTGTAGCACCATGTTCTTCCCCAAGTCATGTTCACCATAAACAAATAGGTCTTCCCATGCTGACATGAATATATTTGCATAACGGGGGGCAAACTTGGTGCCCTTTGACGTTCCACTCACCTGTAAAATATATTCATTATGAAACCAGAATACATCCCCTATAACAGGTATTATCCCCTCTAACAGGTATTCCATCTGTTTAGTATCTACCTTTATTCTTAAAATCTGCTTTACTGCATTAACTCCTTTATCTCTCTGTATATTAGTATATAGTGATGTCACATCTCTTTTACTAAAATATCATTTTCTCGATTCTACCTCTTCCAACTGGTTAATTACATTGGTAGAGTCCTTTAAATATGCTTTAGTTGTTATTATGAATGGTTGTACAATTTGATCAATATAGTTAGATTACTTTAAAAAACCTATTCCCGACACAATTGGTCTTCCTTAAGGGTTGTTACAATCTTTATGAATTTTAGGAGAATGTAAAAGGTTGGTAATTTTGGATGTTTATTATTTCTATATCGATATACTTCTTCATTTAAATATTTTTCTTTTAAGCCTTTATTTAGATCATTTGTATTTATTTTAATACTAGACTAGTCATAAAGCCCAGGTACACAGGCAATTTTTTGCAGTACAGCGGTCCCACTCCTTGCTCTCTCTCTCCCCCCTCTCTTTTGCTCTCTCTCTCTCCACGTCTCTCTTGCTCTTTCTCTTCCCTTCTCCTATGTTCTTCTCTCTCCCCCTCTCTTTTTCTCTCTCTCTCACCTCTCTTTTCCTCTCTGTCTCCCGCCTCTCTTATGCGCTCTCTCCCCTCTGTCTTTTGCTCTCTCTCCTCCTCTCTTTTGCTCTCTCTCTCTCTCTCTTCCCCCTCTCTTTTGCGCTCTCTCTCCCCCTCTCTTTTGCTCTCTCTCTCTCTCTGCCCCTATCTTTTTCTCTTTCTCTCCTCCTCTCTTTTGCTCTCTCTCCCCTCTCTTTTGCTCTCTCTTCCCCCTCTCTTTTGCACTCTCTCCCCCTCTCTTTTGCTCTCTCTCTCTTTCTATCCCTTCTCTTTTGCTCTCTCTCCCCCCTCTCTTTTGATCTCTACCCCACCTCTTTTGCTCTCTCTCCCCCTCTCTTTTGCTCTCTCTCTTCACCCTCTCTTTGCGCTCTATCTTTCCCCCTCTCTCTACTCCTCTCTTTTGCTCTCCCTCCCCCCTCTCTTTTTCTCTCTCTCTCTCTACCCCTCTTTTACTCTCTCGCCCACCTCTCTTTTGCTCTCTCTCTCCCCCTCCTCTCCCCCCTCTCTTTTGCTCTCTCTCCCCTCTCTTCTGCACTCTCTCTTCCCCCTCTCTTTCTTCTCTCTCACCCTCTCTTTTACTCTCTCTCTCTACCCTTCTCTCTTTTCTCTCCCCTCTCTTTTGCTCTCTATCCCCTATTTTCCCTCTCTCCCGCCTCTCTTTTGCTCCCTCTCTCTCCCCTCCTTTTGCTCTCTCTCTCTCTCCCCCTCTTTTTTGCTCTCTCTCTCCCCCTCTTTTTTGCTCTCTCTCTCTCCCCCTCTTTTTTGCTCTCTCTCTCCCCCTCTCTTTTGCTCTCTCTCTCCCCCCTCTCTTTTGCTCTCTCTCTCCCCCCTCTCTTTTGCTCTCTTTCTCCTCCCTCTCTTGTTCTCTCTCCCCCTCTCTTTTGCACTCTCTCCCTCTCTTTTGCTCTCTCCCCTTCACTTTTGCTCTCTTTCCCCTCTCTTTCCCTTCTCTTTTGCTCTCTCTCCCCCTCTTTTGCGTTCTCTCCCCCCTCTCTTCTGCTCTCTCCCCTTATTTTGCTTTCTCCCCCTTTTGCTCTCTCTCCCCCTTTATTTTGATCTCTCTCCCCCCTCTCTTTTGCTCTTGCTCCCCCCTATTTTGCCCTCTTTTGATCTACCTACCCCCTCTATTTTGCTCTCTCCCCCTCTCTTTTGTGCTCTCTCTCCCACCTCCCTTTTGCTCTCTCTCCCACCTCCCTTTTGCTCTCTCTCTATGCTCTTATGCTCTCTATGCTCTTCAACAAAAGATACAAAGTGAACATAGAAAATCAACTGAAGTAAATTGGAAAGTTGTTTAACATTGCATGCCCTATCTGAATTATGAAAATTTCATTTTGACTTTACTGTCCTTTTAAGACAGGATACCATGTAACCTTCTAATAGATCGTATTAAACACAAGAGATTTCCTTCTTAAAATGTTACATTTTAGAGAACATCCTAATGGTTACTGGAGAATACACAGGCCTAGATTTGGAGTTCGGCGGTAAAAGGTCTGTTAACGCTCCGCGGGCTTTTTTCTGGCCGCACCATAAAATTAACTCTGGTATCGAGAGTTCAAACAAATGCTGCGT
Organism: Bombina bombina; assembly: GCF_027579735.1. Taxonomy (NCBI): domain Eukaryota; kingdom Metazoa; phylum Chordata; class Amphibia; order Anura; family Bombinatoridae; genus Bombina; species Bombina bombina. Next base: position 20,925 of record NW_026511615.1, read on the forward strand.
TAGGCTCCAAAAAAGGAGCGTAGAGCATTTTTACCGCAAATGCAACTCTCGATACCAGAGTTGCTTACGGACGCGGCCGGCCTCAAAAACGTGCTCGTGCACGATTCTCCCATAGGAAACAATGGGGCTGTTTGAGCTGAAAAAAAACCTAACACCTGCAAAAAAGCAGCGTTCAGCTCCTAACGCAGCCCCATTGTTTCCTATGGGGAAACACTTCCTACGTCTGCACCTAACACTCTAACATGTACCCCCGAGTCTAAACACCCCTAACCTTACACTTATTAACCCCTAATCTGCCGCCCCCGCTATCGCTGACCCCTGCATATTTTTTTTAACCCCTAATCTGCCGCTCCGTAAACCGCCGCAACCTACGTTATCCCTATGTACCCCTAATCTGCTACCCTAACACCGCCGACCCTATATTATATTTATTAACCCCTAACCTGCCCCCACACAACGTCGCCGACACCTGCCTACACTTATTAACCCCTAATCTGCCGAGCGGACCTGAGCGCTACTATAATAAAGTTATTAACCCCTAATCCGCCTCACTAACCCTATCATAAATAGTATTAACCCCTAATCTGCCCTCCCTAACATCGCCGACACCTAACTTCAATTATTAACCCCTAATCTTCCGATCGGAGCTCACCGCTATTCTAATAAATGGATTAACCCCTAAAGCTAAGTCTAACCCTAACACTAACACCCCCTAAGTTAAATATAATATTTATCTAACGAAATAAATTAACTCTTATTAAATAACTTATTCCTATTTAAAGCTAAATACTTACCTGTAAAATAAATCCTAATATAGCTACAATATAAATTATAATTATATTATAGCTATTTTAGGATTAATATTTATTTTACAGGCAACTTTGTAATTATTTTAACCAGGTACAATAGCTATTAAATAGTTAAGAACTATTTAATAGTTACCTAGTTAAAATAATAACAAATTTACCTGTAAAATAAATCCTAACCTAAGTTATAATTAAACCTAACACTACCCTATCAATAAAATAATTAAATAAACTACCTACAATTACCTACAATTAACCTAACACTACCTATCAATAAATTAATTAAACACAATTCCTACAAATAAATACAATTAAATAAACTAGCTAAAGTACAAAAAATAAAAAAGAACTAAGTTACAGAAAATAAAAAAATATTTACAAACATAAGAAAAATATTACAACAATTTTAAACTAATTACACCTACTCTAAGCCCCCTAATAAAATAACAAAGCCCCCCAAAATAAAAAATTCCCTACCCTATTCTAAATTAAAAAAGTTACAAGCTCTTTTACCTTACCAGCCCTGAACAGGGCCCTTTGCGGGGCATGCCCCAAGAATTTCAGCTCTTTTGCCTGTAAAAAAAAACATACAATACCCCCCCCAACATTACAACCCACCACCCACATACCCCTAATCTAACCCAAACCCCCCTTAAATAAACCTAACACTAATCCCCTGAAGATCTTCCTACCTTGTCTTCACCATCCAGGTATCACCGATCCGTCCTGGCTCCAAGATCTTCATCCAACCCAAGCGGGGGTTGGCGATCCATAATCCGGTCCAGAAGAGGCTCCAAAGTCTTCCTCCTATCCGGCAAGAAGAGGACATCCGGACCGGCAAACATCTTCTCCAAGCGGCATCTTCGATCTTCTTCCATCCGGAGCGAAGCGGCAGGATCCTGAAGACCTCCAGCGCGGAACATCCATCCGGACCGACGACTGAACGACGAATGACTGTTCCTTTAAGGGACGTCATCCAAGATGGCATCCCTCGAATTCCGATTGGCTGATAGGATTCTATCAGCCAATCGGAATTAAGGTAGGAATTTTCTGATTGGCTGATGGAATCAGCCAATCAGAATCAAGTTCAATCCGATTGGCTGATCCAATCAGCCAATCAGATTGAGCTCGTCCATTCTATTGGCTGTTCCGATCAGCCAATAGAATGCGAGCTCAATCTGATTGGCTGATTGATCGGCCAATCGGATTGAACTAGATTCTGATTGGCTGATTCCATCAGCCAATCAGAAAATTCCTACCTTAATTCCGATTGGCTGATAGAATCCTATCAGCCAATCGGAATTCGAGGGACGCCATCTTGGATGACGTCCCTTAAAGGAACAGTCATTCGTCGTTCAGTCGTCGGTCCGGATGGATGTTCCGCGCTGGAGGTCTTCAGGATCCTGCCGCTTCGCTCCGGATGGAAGAAGATCGAAGATGCCGCTTGGAGAAGATGTTTGCCGTCCGCATGTCCTCTTCTTGCCGGATAGGAGGAAGACTTTGGAGCCTCTTCTGGACCGGATTATGGATCGCCAACCCCGCTTGGGTTGGATGAAGATCTTGGAGCCAGGACGGATCGGTGATACCTGGATGGTGAAGACAAGGTAGGAAGATCTTCAGGGGATTAGTGTTAGGTTTATTTAAGGGGGGTTTGGTTAGATTAGGGGTATGTGGGTGGTGGTTGTAATGTTGGGGGGGGGGGTATTGTATGTTTTTTTTTACAGGCAAAAGAGCTGAAATTCTTGGGGCATGCCCCGCAAAGGGCCCTGTTCAGGGCTGGTAAGGTAAAAGAGCTTGTAACTTTTTTAATTTAGAATAGGGTAGGGAATTTTTTATTTTGGGGGGCTTTGTTATTTTATTAGGGGCTTAGAGTAGGTGTAATTAGTTTAAAATTGTTGTAATATTTTTCTTATGTTTGTAAATATTTTTTTATTTTCTGTAACTTAGTTCTTTTTTATTTTTTGTACTTTAGCTAGTTTATTTAATTGTATTTATTTGTAGGAATTGTGTTTAATTAATTTATTGATAGTGTAGTGTTAGGTTAATTGTAGGTAATTGTAGGTAGTTTATTTAATTATTTTATTGATAGGGTAGTGTTAGGTTTAATTATAACTTAGGTTAGGATTTATTTTACAGGTAAATTTGTTATTATTTTAACTAGGTAACTATTAATAGTTCTTAACTATTTAATAGCTATTGTACCTGTTAAAATAATTACAAAGTTGCCTGTAAAATAAATATTAATCCTAAAATAGCTATAATATAATTATAATTTATATTGTAGCTATATTAGGATTTATTTTACAGGTAAGTATTTAGCTTTAAATAGGAATAATTTATTTAATAAGAGTTAATTTATTTCGTTAGATGTAAATTATATTTAACTTAGGGGGGTGTTAGTGTTAGGGTTAGACTTAGCTTTAGTGGTTAATCCATTTATTAGAATAGCGGTGAGCTCCGGTCGGCAGATTAGGGTTAATAATTGAAGTTAGGTGTCGGCGATGTTAGGGAGGGCAGATTAGGGGTTAATACTATTTATGATAGGGTTAGTGAGGCGGGTTAGGGGTTAATAACTTTATTTATTAGCGCTCAGGTCCGCTCGGCAGATTAGGAGTTAATAAGTGTAGGCAGGTGTCGGCGACGTTGTGGGGGGCAGATTAGGGGTTAATAAATATAATATAGGGGTCGGCGGTGTTAGGGGTAGCAGATTAGGGGTACATAGGGATAACGTAGGTGGCGGTGCTTTGCGGTCGGAAGATTAGGGGTTAATTATTTTAAGTAGCTGGCGGCGACGTTGTGGGGGGCAGGTTAGGGGTTAATAAATATAATACAGGGGTCGGCGGGGTTAGGGGCAACAAATGAGGGTACATAAGTATAACGTAGGTGGCGGTCGGCAGATTAGGGGTTAAAAATTTTAATCGAGTGGCGGCGATGTGGGGGGGCTCGGTTTAGGGGTACATAGGTAGTTTATGGGTGTTAGTGTACTTTAGGGTACAGTAGTTAAGAGCTTTATAAACCGGCGTTAGCCAGAAAGCTCTTAACTCTGCTATTTTCAGGCGGCTGGAATTTTGTCGTTAGAGCTCTAACGCTCACTTCAGAAACGACTCTAAATACCAGCGTTAGAAAGATCCCATTGAAAAGATAGGCTACGCAAATGGCGTAGGGGGATCTGCGGTATGGAAAAGTCGCGGCTGAAAAGTGAGCGTTAGACCCTTTAATCACTGACTCCAAATACCAGCGGGCGCCCAAAACCAGCGTTAGGAGCCTCTAACGCTGGTTTTGACGGCTACCGCCGAACTCCAAATCTAGGCCACAGTGAGGGAGTAGGCATTGATACTTAACAAAGAGTATGGAAAGACAAGGAGCATAGAAAATGTTTAATTGACCCTTTAAGTTTTAATAAACAGAGAGAAAGTTTTGTTACTTAAAATATTAGAGGAGATAGTAATCAAACAAATCATCCAGCACATATGTGGCTTTGGGTTCTAGATTTTATAGATTTTATATTCTGCATGAGCTGACATTGTTTCATCTCATAGCTAAACCATATTCCACATCGCTATCTTGGACATATATTGCAAAGAAAAGTATTAAAAATAGTTATTCAAATACATAGAGTGACACAATGTCATGAAAAACAATCCAATATGGTTCAATAAACAATTTGACACTTTATTTTATAAATCTTATATTACATCATCTCATATTTGCAAAATAAACCTGACAATAAAACACATACACAGTTTTTTGTTTATTTCATTTCATGGAGACCTAGGGGTAGGGTAAATGGCAGCCTTTCAAGACCTCACTGTATGTTAAATATTTCACTTCCAGAAGACAGTTTGAGCCTTTGGTTTGATGTAAACAATGATATCTAACATGATTTCAATGTCAGTTATGTAAAGTTGCCGTTTTCCTTAAAAAACATTAATTTACTTAAAGGGACAGTAAACACTTTAAGATGTTTGTATAAATGGTTTATTTATGCATAAAGATGTGGAAAGGGGATAACTAAGCGCCAACTATAACGCAACAGACCTCCAGCTCTAATAAATTGGCACCTAGTTGCCAAGGGTGGATTCAATTTTAAGATTGGATATCAGAGCGCCAAACAACGTAGGCAGGGTCTATGGGCAGATAGTCAAATACCAAAGGTAACAATAGGTTGAAATAATATGATTTAATACATAAGATAAAAAAGTTGGTACATTTAAAATTATACAACAATTAGTCATGGATCCATGTTACACTTTAAAATATATATTGAAACAATAGGAACAATTTAAAAATGCTTGTAGAACAATAAATAACAAAAAAAAAAAAAAAAAAACTAACAAATAATGTCTATCGCTTAAAACTTAAATTCTAATATGTGAATGCTAGGAGCGCTTATGCACACTCTATTTATAAAACAATGGGTTACAATGCACAGGTGGATAGATTCCAGGTTGCTTGAAACCGGTGGATGTGAAATGTAAGTGGCTCCAAATTGGGGTTTTGCCTATGTATTTATCCAAAATTGTGTAACTCCTAACAGGTGGACAAAAAATTTACAGGAATGTCTAGAACCTGAATTCAAAATATAAGACCTGAGGTTGTGCCTATGTGTTTATCCAAAAAGGGTGTAAATCCTAACAAGTGAAAAAATGTGAGAAAATATGGCAGGGGTGTCTGAACCTTATTTTCAAAATAAACAATGAATTCAAAATAAAAACGATATACAAGTGAATTTTTGACAAATCAACTAATGCAAACATAAAGCATAAATAGAACAAAAAAAAAACAACAGCACAACTTTAACGTGTGTCAAATGTGTTTCTGCTTGCAAACTGTGGGATGTGAACAAATATCTGTTATTAAACACTGAATAGTGGCAAAACTTTGTGATTGGATTAAAATTGAACACAGGCTCTAAATTGATATCCTAAAATACAAATCTAAAGGGCTCAGAGTTGCTGAGCTAGATATAAGGGACTTGCTCAAAGAGCCTCGAGATGTTAATTAAAAGAGACCATATAACAACAGTGGGTTAAAAAACGGATGATATAACATAAAATGCTTAAAAGTCCAAATAAATATTCAAATTGGATAATAAGAATCTTGCTATAGTCTGTCTCAATATGGATCCCAACTGCTGATTATGTAGAAATCTTCTTGGGCAGTAGTTAACAAATAATTCCAACTTGCAATGTTGTCCCTTACCTGCCAAAAAAGGAAAGGCAAACAATAGTGCAGATGGCTTCTTAATGTGATCACAATTAAAATACTCCTTACCAGTCAACCGGTTTCGTCTCCACTGACCTTTCTCAAGACTGAGTCTTGAGAAAGGTCAGTGGAGACCGAAACCGGTTTTTATATCAACCGTTTTTTAACCCACTGTTGTTATATGGTCTCTTTTAATTAACATCTCGAGGCTCTTTGAGCAAGTCCCTTATATCTAGCTCAGCAACTCTGAGCCCTTTAGATTTGTATTTTAGGGTATCAATTTAGAGCCTGTGTTCAATTTTAATCCAATCACAAAGTTTTGCCACTATTCAGTGTTTAATAACAGATATTTGTTCACATCACATCACAGTTTGCAAGCAGAAACACATTTGAACACACGTTAAAGTTGTGCTGTTGTTTTTTTTGGTTCTATTTATGCTTTATGTTTGCATTAGTTGATTTGTCAAAAATTCACTTGTATATCGTTTTATTTTGAATTCATTGTTTATTTTGAAAATAAGGTTCAGACACCCCTGCAATATTTTTCTCACATTTTTTCACTTGTTAGGATTTACACCCTTTTTGGATAAACACATAGGCACAACCTCAGTCTTATATTTTGAATTCAGGTTCTAGACATTCCTGTAACATTTTTTGTCCACCTGTTAGGAGTTACACAATTTTGGATAAACACATAGGCAAAACCCCAATTTGGAGCCACTTACATTTCACATCCACCGGTTTCAAGCAACCTGGAATCTATCCAACTGTGCATTGTAACCCATTGTTTTTATAAATAGAGTGTGCATAAACGCTCCTAGCATTCACATATTAGAATTTAAGTTTTAAGCGATAGACATTATTTGTTAGATTTTTTTTTTTTGATTTTTTTTTTTTATTGTTCTACAAGCATTTTTAAATTGTTCCTATTGTTTCAATATATATTTTGAAAGTGTAACATGGATCCATGACTAATTGTTGTATAATTTTAAATGTACCAACTTTTTATCTTATGTATTAAATCATATTATTTCAACTATTGTTACCTTTGGTATTTGACTATCTGCCCATAGACCCTGCCTACGTTGTTTGGCGCTCTGATATCCAATCTTAAAATTTATGCATAAAGAAACAACTTTGAAATATATTTTCACTATTTATTTTGCCCTGAAAATGTACCTTGCTTACTTCTCAAGACTAACACATCTGCCCCTATTTGGATTTATCAGATAACTACAATACAATGTTTTTTATACTAAGTTTATGACAGGAGCTAGCCTTATTATCTATTAAAACATGTACTGCTTTATGTGTCATATTTTATGAGCAACTGAAATATTTTTTTAAAAAAATCCAAGTTGTAAACTGGGTTTATTAGCTAATCATGAGAGTTTTTATTCTCTATTCTGCATTATATGTCCTGGACAAAAGCAAACAAACATTATATTTATCATAATACTAAAATAGTTGGCTGTGATGATGATAATGGGTATTGGAGTCTAATGTGTCAAATGAAAAGATACATATGTTCTTGCCATTTGATTACTAATGTCTTTGTCCTATATCATGGCTATATTCTAGTAAGCTTGTCACCATGAATCGGTATGTCAGTTCAGCACACTCATTTATGGAATATTTCTTTAGTAAACTCTATTATTATTGTTTATATTTGGCCAACATAATAAGGTGAAAAGTCAACCATGATACAGAATGGTAACTAAGACCTCATTTTTATTCAAATATATTAGTTTCTTGTTTCACAAAACTGGGTTGCCCCAAACCCATGAAAAAAACCCAGCACTGGCATCAAGGGTGAGGTAATGTACTAAGTCCTGTATTAAGTTTATGAAAAAGTGTGCATGGCATCAGGAAGTGTAATATATAGTGTTCAGCATATAGGGCACACTAAATTTTGGTAGAGCGACGGGCCATACAAAGAGAGGGGAATAAGTGGACTGGACTGAGGGACCCCACAAATGTGTTTTTCCCAGGGCCCTGCAAATGCTATGGGTGGCCCTGGTGAGAGGTGAAGGTTTGCCTATAATTTTTTTCTTGCTACTGGGTTCAGTGAATATTTATCAAACTAAAGGGTAGATTTTATTCCAGGAGAACATATATTAAAATGTTTTTCAGCAAATAGACTTTAATAGAGATATTTGTAGAACAAAAATATGAATACGTTTTTCAACTGAAATACAATCTATTGCTATAAAAAGATTTACTGCTAATTTAGATAAGGAAAAATTAACACTGGTACTTTTTTTATACTTTGAACACAGTTTCCCTATAAACCATTTTGATTACAAATCACCTACAACTACATAATTGTAACATCTCCCTTTTTGCATAAATGGATTTTATATTGGAATACTTATCTATAGATAACAAATCTAAATATATCAAAAATAAAGAGAAAAGTGAACTTTCCTAGGAAGAGAGCTGTTGGTCTAAACATATTGCATATGGGCATTAAATATTTATTGCTATATTAATCATACCCTCAAGGGATAATAAGTTATATATATTTTCTAGTTAAGTATTTTCCAAAGGTAGTTGAGCATAAAAATGTTCTGTCAGTGAAAGAGTTAACAAGCAGTATGGGTCCCTATTTCACATATCTAGCAAACAGGGAGTATTTCAAGAGGTCAGTTACAATCACAGCTTCAACAGTGTCACATATCAACTGGAAAGTGAATAAGCCAGAAAAGTAAACTGATATATAAAAATACAATAATGTTATGTTATATCTTTCAACAAGATACCCCTTTACTCTTGCATATTTCTTGCCTTTTGATTTTACATTTGGCATACAAAGGCAGTAATTCTCATGTGTGTGACTTTGCTAAGGCATATCAAATTGAGGAAAACCCTTCAATATTTTGCTGAATATATAGACTATGACATTAACATTCTTATCAATGTTCATACCATAAAGTAGCAATAATGCCATTTTGCTTTCAGCCATATTTCCTTCACTTTGACCACTTAACTCTATTAGATTTGTCAGTTTCTTATGCCTATTTCATTTTATAGTGAGTTGTCTTTAACAGCAGGAAACAGTTTTCTTACAAAATAGGTAATTAAAATAAAAATTACAGTAATTCCTTATTAATACAAATGTTTAGGTTTACTGTAATCATAGGGTTTTTTTTGTTGTTTTTTTTTATCTTTTGTCTGTGTTTAATAAGTGGCTCCTGTAAGCGGTGCAAAGCGTAGCTGGAGGGAGCTTTGACCGCGGAGCAAATGAAGGCTGGGCTAGGTGGGGAGGAAGTGGAGGAGGAGCCGCGAGGTGTTATAGCCTGGTGGCTGAGCGGGAAAGCCAGCAGTTGTTATTCAGAAAAAAGGAAGTATCTCTGTGCAGCTGGTGGCTTTCTCGCTCAGCCTGCGTCATGGCTGATGTAGAGGAGCTTTTGCATCGCTTGAAGGAGGCTGCAAAGGAACGGGGACCTACCTGGCTGGAAGAACAGGTCCGATCGTTGCTGGGTGTTCCGGTTCCTTCTGGAGTGGCGACGGAGCGTTCGGCTCCCCGGAAGAAGTCCACCAGGCAATCCAGGCCTCCGACGAGACTCAGCCCTGAAGTCAGCAAGAGGGCGGTGAGCGGCAGAAGATCCGGTCCGGTGTCCGGTAAGCGAGGGGCGGATGCAGCGGTGAGCGTGGCTACGGGGGCTGAGGCGGGCCCGGCGGTGACGTCATCCCAGCGTGTGAGCGGCAAAGAGCCGGAGGTGAAGGCCTCCCCTGCCCAGGCCATTAAAGTTAGAGGTATGGGTAAGGTGGCCCACGGCCTTGTCGGGCCTGATCAGAGGGGGGAGGGGATTGCTGAAAGGGACCCATATGCTGGGCGGAGTAGTCCGCTTGTTTCTTTTGGTGGGGTAGTGGGTAATAGCGAGAGTGATGAGGAGGGATGTGCCGCAGTGGGAGATTTAGTTGGTGCCCCCTTTGTAGAGCAGGATAGTGGGTCCGGTGGTAGGCAGCCTGTTCCCATTAGTTTTAACAAGTCTGGTGGGGGTGAACCCAGTGTTTTTAGTGCTTCCCACGGGCTTGTGGATTTGGACTATGGGTCTGGGGAGGATTATGAGGAGTTGGAGCTTGGCCCTGGGGAAGTTGAATTATTTTTGGATTCCTCAGAGGAAGATTTTGTTCCTCAATCTCCTGGGGTTTTTAGTGAGAAGGTTAGCCGTTTTGGGGGGTCAGCTGAGGTTCCATCTGTTGGGCGGGGGGTGGTTTTTGCCCGCCAGTCTCCCGTGGGTTTGGTTTCTTCCAGGGCCAGGGAGGTGGTTGGGTCAGGTGTCTCACATGTTAGTTTTTCTATTTCAGAGCCTAGCACCTCTGGACAACGGCCAGGGCCTCAGCCTGGTCCATCTACAAGGGCAGATGTATCTGACGGCCGGGAAGTGGATTTCTCTGGCTTGCACGGCTCCTGGACGGAGTCTATTCGTCTGGAGCCTGATGATGGTACGCAACAGGAGTTGCAGCCTGTTGGCAGTAGACAGGTGAGGAGTGGGGTCCAGGGCGGGGTATCAACTGTGGTCAGTGAACGGAGTGGAGCCAGGGTGTATACGGCAGCCACTCAGGGTGGGAGGGGGGTTAGGGGTCGGCCGAATAGGCCTGTAGGATACGGACCTGTCCCTAGAGAGGGGTCTAGACGACGGCCTGTGGTGGAGGTAGCTTGGCCTGGGGGTGAGGGTGGGGGAGCTCCCAAGAGGGGTAGGGGAGCAAGTACGGCTAGGGTACCAGCCGGCAGAGAGGGGGACGGGGTGGTAGAGTTTTTCCTCCCCTGGTTTTAGGCTCACAGTCTACTATTTTTCAGGAGCAAACACGGCAGCTGGAACGGCACGGACGGCCGGCTGCCACGTCCCCGGGAGGTCGGCGAGAAGCTACGGAGCATCGCACCGGCGGGCTCCAGCCAACTATCAACAGTCCTGAGGACAGGCCGGATACAGAGAGTACTTCAGCAGGTGAGACAAGATTGTTGAATGTGAGGGGGAGTGAATTGTTGAGTGGTGGCAGGAGTATGGAAGGTGACTCGATGGCAGGGAGAGTAGTGGCGGGTTTGAAGGATCTGTTAGCGCAACTAGAAGGAGGTGGTCCTGATCGGGGGGGTGCTGTGGAGAGAGCGTGGGTTGCGGTTGACAGCGGGGCGAGCGTGACGGGTTTTGGGGGGAGCGAGGTCCGCATTGTGGCGGACCCTGTTGTTAAGGATGATAGCGTCCCGGTTGTGGCGCAGATCCCTGGGCCTTCGGTGGGGGCTACTGGTGCAGGTGCTAAACAGAGTGAAGGGGCTGAGTTGAGGGTGGCTGATACAGCAATGTCTCGGTCGTGTCTCTGCTCCATTGGGCCTTTAGGAATGCATTTGACTTCCGAAGTGAGGGACAAGGTTTGTAAGAGGGAGTTTATTGAATTGTTCTCACTCCTTCCGCTGGAACAGTCTTTTGAGATCCCTGAGGACTCAAAGAAAGACGTGGCCAAGAAAGAGGAAGAGGAGAGAAAGAAGCGTTATCGGAAGTTGCCGAAAACTTTTTCTAATTGGTTTCAGGCATTTCTGATATATGCTAATGTGTTTAGTGCTAAGTTCCCTGATCAGGGTTCGGCGCTTTTTTGTTACCTTGATGAGGTGTCTTCTGCTCAGCGGACGTATGGTGGAATGGCCTGGTGGTCATACGATGAACAGTTCAGGCAGCGTTTGTCGGTTAAGCCGGATATGCGGTGGGACGACCGTGATATGGGGTTGTGGCTCAAGATCATGACGCCTTTAAGAGCTTCCCAGTCCTTTCGATCAGGAGCCGGTGGCTCCTCCATCGGTGGATCCCCTGTCACGGTCAGAAAAGGCTGTTGTTTTGCCTATAATGAGAAGTTTTGCAAGTGGGGAGCTGCGTGCAAGTTCAAGCACGAGTGTTCGGGGTGCGGGGGAGCACATCCCTACGCTAAGTGTTTCCGTAAAAATAGACCAAGTGGGGTTGGGGAGGCGCCTGAAAAAGGGGGCGACACCGGTGAGACTCGCCGCGATGGAGCCTTGGCTCGTTCGGTACGCTAGGCGTCGGGGTTGTTTTGATAAGGCGGCCCTGCTATTTCACGGTTTTCAGTTTGGCTTTGTGATTCCGTCTCGAGGTGGTTGTCGGTTTTTTAGGGGGAATTTGAAGTCGGCTCGGGTGTGGCCAGGGGTAGTCCTTGACAAACTGATGAAGGAGGTCGAGTTGGGTAGAATGGCGGGCCCGTTTGACCGCCCTCCCATTGATGATTTGCGGATATCACCTCTTGGGGTGGTTCCAAAAAAGGAGCCTGGTAAATTCAGGCTCATACATCATTTATCTTTTCCTAAAGGGGTTCTGTTAACGATGGCATTCCTCAGGAATTGTCGTCGGTTAAGTACGCCTCTTTTGACCAGGCGGTTAACTTGGTGAGAGGGGCTGGTGTTGGGGCTTTATTGGCGAAAGTCGATATTGAGGCGGCATTCAGATTGCTACCGGTACACCCAACGTCACATCATCTGTTGGGTTGTTGCGTGGATGGTTCGTACTACGTGGACTTGTGTTTGCCAATGGGGTGTTCCATCTCATGCTCGTTTTTCGAACAGTTTAGTACGTTTCTTGAGTGGGTGGTTGTTGAGCGGTCAGGCCTTTCGTCATTGGTGCATTACCTTGACGATTTTCTGTTTGTGGGCCCGGCTGGTAAAGGTGATTGTACACTCTTGAGGGATATCTGTTGTCAGGTGACGTCTGATTTTGGTGTGCCCATTGCGGTAGAGAAATCGGAGGGACCGGTTACATCTCTTGAATTTTTAGGCATTACCATTGATTCAGTGAATATGGAATGCAGATTGCCTAGGGATAAAGTTTCGGATTTGTTGGGGATTATTGACCGTTTGTTGTTGTTGAAGAAAGTCACTCTTCGGGAGGTTCAATCCCTGGTAGGCAAGCTGAATTTCGCGTGCAGAATTATGCCGATGGGGAGGGTTTTCTGCAGGAGATTGTCACTGGCGACTGCCGGTGTGGTGAAGCCACATCATTTTGTACGGCTTTCCAAAGAACTAAAGGATGATTTGAGGGTTTGGAGACAATTTTTGTTGGGTTTTAATGGCTCAGCGTTGATTCAGGCGGTGCGGGTCTCTAATGAGGAGTTGGGTTTGGTGACTGATTCGGCGGGCAGTTGCGGTTTTGGGGCCTATTTCATGGGTAGATGGTGTGCAGCACAGTGGCCTGAGGAATGGTTTTCATTGGGTTTGGTGAAGAACTTGGTGTTTCTGGAGTTGTTCCCTATTGTGGTGGCCCTGTTTGTCTGGGAGGAAGATTTGAGGAATCAGGCAGTTGTCTTTTCTTCAGATAATATGGGGGTTGTGTACGCGTTAAATACGTTGACGGCTACATCGTTGCCTGTGCTGAGATTGTTGCGTTTGCTTGTCCTGAAATGTTTGCGAATGAATGTTTGCATTAAGGCCAAGCATATTCCTGGAGTCAGTAATTCTTTAGCCGATTCCCTTTCTCGCTTTCAGTGGCAGCGGTTCAGGGAATTGGCTCCCCATGCGGAAGAGGAGGGTTGCCCATGTCCGAGTTTCTTGTGGCGCTTGGCGTGGAGGACTGGCTGGACTGGTAAGAAATTCATTAGCACCAGGTACCTGGATGGCTTATTCTAGAGTGTGGTGGGACTGGGAGTGTAGATTGCGGTCCCTAGGCCTTAATGAAGGGGTAATTGACAGTACGGGTGTATTACTGGAATGGATGTGGGAGTGGGGTGTTTCTCACTTGTCTCCTTCCGCGATGGATAGACGTTTGGCTGCCTTGGCTTTCCGTTTTAAACTGTTGGGCTTGCGGGATGTTACCAAAGGTTTTTGTGTTCGGCAGGTGCTGAAAGGATTGAAGAAGGGTTTAGGTAAGCCCTCTCCGACCGAAGGCGTCCTATTACCTTCTCGCTACTGCAGGAGGTGTATAAGGTTTTATCGTTGGTGTGTTTGTCTGATTTTGAAGTATGCCTGTTTAGGGTGGCGTTTGTTTTAGCTTTCTTTGGAGCCTTTCGGATTTCCGAGTTGGTTAGTAAAACTTTGATGTCTATGGGGGGTTTGGCCTTTTCGGATATGGCCTTCTTTGACTCCAAGGTGGAGATATTCCTAAGAAGGAGTAAGACAGATCAGTTAGGAAAAGGTAGGATGGTGGTTCTTTTTCCCAATGGTTTGGAAGTTTGTCCTTGGCGTTGCTTGAAGGAGTATTTGCGGGTTCGTCCGGTTATGGGGGGTTCGCTGTTGGTTCATGTTGATGGTAGGCCGTTGTCACAATTCCAATTTAGGGCGGTTCTTAAAAAATCACTATGCCGGTTGGGTTTTAACAGCGATGACTTTGGGTCACATTCCTTCCGCATAGGGGCAGCGACTGAGGCTTCAGTGAGGGGTTTATCAGATTCAGTGGTTAAAGGTATTGGCCGGTGGGGATCCGGTCGGTATCGTTTGTATGTTCGCCCTGAGTTGGGTGTTTAGGCTGGTGCGGTTGTTATTCTCCTTTTGTGTTTTTTAGGTGTCGACCGTTTGTGGCTTGTCGGCCACTCTTTCATTTATTGGGCTCGAAGGGCGGCTACACTGAGAGTTGACGGATTGCAGTTGGGTATCCCGAGGTCGAGCTGTGAAGTAAAATGGTTTGGGGTCAGAGGACTCCGTTGGGACAGGTTGTTGCCTTTGGTGGTGGACTATTGCCGGCGTTTTCAGCCTCCAACAGTTTTGTTGATCCACGCTGGGGGCAATGATCTTGGTTTTATGCCTCAGAGGGAATTAGTAAGAAGCATGAAGAGAGACATAGGGAGGCTGGTGGATTTGTTCCCTAAGATGAGGATTGTTTGGTCGGATATTTTGCCCAGGATGGTTTGGAGGGCTGCATGGGATCCGGTGCGCCTGGATAAAAGCAGGCGCAAGGTTAATAAGTTGATGGGGTCGTTTGTTAGGAGGCTTGGGGGTTCAGTGGTTCATCACCCAGACTTAGCTGAGGTTGGTCAGGGCGAATTTTATATGGCAGATGGAGTGCACCTTAATGATTTTGGCTTGCAGTTGTTCATACTTGATTTTAAGGAGGCGGTAGGACATTTGGTGGGGTTGGCGGGACTGGGCTGAGGTGTCAGGCCAGTCGGTGGCGGGGGTGCTAGCCCTTACACTTGAAGTAAATTATGGCCAAAGTGTTCGTGTGGTATTTACATCCCCTTGGGGAGAAGTTAAGATGGGGTCTCTAAGGGCAAGGGGTTCCTTAGAGAATTATGTTGATTACGGGCTCAATCAATTTGCACGGTTGAGTCCAGTGGATGGAGTAACGGCCAGATTTTATATTTAGGTCTAGCACCGCTGTTATATGTAATGTGTTTTTGGAATTATTTGCACTGTTATTTATTGAAGTTATTAAAGTTTATAAAGTTATTTATTAATAAAGGAGCTGCGGCCAATTTATACCAAAGCTAAGTCTGATGTCTTTATTGTGGGGGGGTTTAGGTCTTGTTAAGGAAATGTGATTAAGATATTTGTGTTAAGAGCCGAAAATTAGTGACATAAAAGGTCAAGTGGCTCCTGTAAGCGGTGCAAAGCGTAGCTGGAGGGAGCTTTGACCGCGGAGCAAATGAAGGCTGGGCTAGGTGGGGAGGAAGTGGAGGAGGAGCCGCGAGGTGTTATAGCCTGGTGGCTGAGCGGGAAAGCCAGCAGTTGTTATTCAGAAAAGTGAAGGAAGTATCTCCCTCCCACCCGTCCCTGTTGTTTTTTCTGTTTGCTAAGAATTTTTTTGTTTTAATTTTGTTTTTCGCAGTTGGTAGGCGGGGGTGCTAGCCCTTACACTTGAAGTAAATTATGGCCAAAGTGTTCGTGTGGTATTTACATCCCCTTGGGGAGAAGTTAAGATGGGGTCTCTAAGGGCAAGGGGTTCCTTAGAGAATTATGTTGATTACGGGCTCAATCAATTTGCACGGTTGAGTCCAGTGGATGGAGTAACGGCCAGATTTTATATTTAGGTCTAGCACCGCTGTTATATGTAATGTGTTTTTGGAATTATTTGCACTGTTATTTATTGAAGTTATTAAAGTTTATAAAGTTATTTATTAATAAAGGAGCTGCGGCCAATTTATACCAAAGCTAAGTCTGATGTCTTTATTGTGGGGGGGTTTAGGTCTTGTTAAGGAAATGTGATTAAGATATTTGTGTTAAGAGCCGAAAATTAGTGACATAAAAGGTCAAGATTTGTTTGTTTTACCCACAATTTTCTATCCTGTGATCCAAACACTGTTTTTAGAATACAATCCTGCTACTGTCACACGCTTAACTCAAAACCTAGATCTGTATTATTCCAAAAATATAGTGAAAAATTGAATGCTGACCCATTCATCTAAACCTCTTGTTTTACCACATAAATATGGCGCCATTGGATTGACAATATTTATCATTCCTTTATATAATGATTCATTTTTCAACTTTCTCTCAACAATTGTCATCAATGCCTTACAAAGAGCAACATTAATTTATTAAAGATTTTATTGTTAAGCTGCCAGACTGCGCACAAAATGTAAAATGAACACACCCCAATGCTCTAGAGTTAAACCAATAAATTAAATAGCTATTGAAGAGAAAGCACAAAATATACTGTCAATCATGTACACGGCAATACAGTTTTCACTACTTTGTTTAGGGTGCCCGCCGTATATTTAGAAAGACTACATTTTAAAATTCATACATATAAACTGATTTGCATTAAAAAAACAACACACGTTTTCTCATACATTCGAGTGCAAAACACCCATAGTTTTGAAAGCTTGAGGGTTGATTTAAAAATATAAGTTTTTTTCCTTTGTCTGAGCTCCCCTTCAGACATATTCCATATTCATGTCTTTCCAATACTAATCTACTTAGAATTTGACAGTGCTAAGATTCCACTAGATAGCTTTTTTTTCTCACTTACGAAAATGTGACATTTAATAAGCAGTGAATTTTAAGTTTAATGCTTTTACAATAGGTGTCCTAGTAATTTCTTTGTTGTGAACTGTCATTTAAAGGGACATGAAACCCATTTTTCCATGGTTTTCCAGGAGCGTACAAATAAAACACAAATTCCAAATTACTTTTAATATCAAATTTACCTTGATCTTTTGTTATTTTTGTTGCCTATCAAATAGCTCTGCATGAGGGCAGTTGTTATACACTTCTGAGCACTAGATGCAGTAGCATGTGCACAATGTAAAACTGTTAAGTATTGCTACAAAACAGCTGTCATATAGTGTTCCAAATGCATAGTGCACACTTCTGAGCCTACCTTGGTGTGCTCTTCAACAAATGATACAAAGAGAACAGTAAAGTGATGATATAGGTCAATTGGGAATGTGTTTTTTTAATTGTATGTCCTAACTGAATCATGAATCCCTATAAAAGGCAGGTATCTAAAACAACATTGTCACACCCTAACACATTTAATTCAATGACTTGTAATATTGTTTGTTCGTTGTGACACTGTAAGGAAAAAAAAACATATAATAAACAAAGTATACTGTTAAAATATTTGAGCAGCTGTTAAGCCAGCAACAGAGTATTGAATAGCATAAAATAGTTTAAATAATGCATTTCTTGCCCATTCTATGAGACAGTATTAATAGGTAGTATAAGTATTATTTTTGAACATTGGCACAACAAAAACTATCAAATCATTTAGCCTTGTTACACTTTCTTATGTGGGATAAAATAACAGTATTTAAAAACCGATGAGTGTTTCTTCTCATATTGAAGAGTAATTCTAGATAAAGAAAAATATGTCTGTCAAACCATTAGATTATATTACTAGGTTGTATGTGCACAGTTTGAGAATGTGTTATTTCCTATTTTTAATAGCCACATGTTTAAAATAAGCATGACATTGAATATTCTCTTCTGTCTAAACATTGTCTGAAACATTATGTAAAACACAACTGAAATCTACAATATATTTATGTTCTAATTTGTTTTAGAACAATTATATTTTACCAATATTTATAAACGTGGTTCAGGAAGCCTAACTCTACATCAAGGTTCTGACCAAAATAATACTGCCTTAAGCTGTACTCTTTCTTACTCTCAAATATTTTAAAAACCAAGACAGTGTCTTCTGTATAACAGGGATGTCAATCTCCTGCTCTCAAGGACACGAGCATCATTTAAACATCAGGGGCATCACCAGGATTTTGTTATATGGGGGCTCTTCCAGAAAGCCCACTTGTGTTTTTGCAGGTGAGGTCATGTGCAGGGTTGGCTGTGTCATGAGTGGGGTATGGGCATTCTGTGGGTGGGTCAAGCAGAGCTGTGAAGAATCTAGTTGTGGCTGTCAAATTAGGTCTGATCACAGTTGGGTGGGGCATATGGGTCATCCATTATGCTGGGGCTAGTGACCCCTTGGTGATGCATGTTGATATTTTTTATTGCCTGAATAACATACCAGCATTAGTTGTGCACTTCCTATTAATACTTTTTCATTTATAAGTCCTTCTTACTAGTGCTATTAATGCTTATTGAACATTTACAGGAAGTACCTATAACCAACAAATTTGGAGAAAGTACCTATCAGCCAAAAAGCATTAGTGAAAAATCAGTCAGCTAATATTAGTAGAAGTATACAATTGATACAGTTGTATTAGTTTAAATTTAAAGAGCCCTAATAAAAGTGCAAAAAAAAATGCCCTGATATGTTATATGCAAGCAACAGTGCAGTATAATGCTCTGACTACCCATTTAACCCATGCTAAGGGATTATACACTTAGTTAAAGTCATCTCCAGAGCAGCAATGCACTTTGGGGAGTTAGCTGATCACATTTGGTGAGGAAAAGACAATCAGCAAATGTATGTAGCCACCAATCACCCTCTAGCTCCCATTAGTGCACTGCTGCTGTGAGCATATTTATGTATGCTTTATAACAAAGGATAGCAACAGACCATTGAACATTTGATGATAAAAGTGAATGTAAAGGTGTCTTTCATGGAAAAAGATCATATTCCCTGATAATTGGAGTTAGACAACCCTTCTCTTGGCAAGTATTTTTAGACCACTAATTTTGTTACCTTATTGTTTGTCATGCTGTTTTCTATTTCTTATATTTTGCCATCTCATTATTCTGAAGACCTCTGACTACCAGATGAACAAATATTTATACCTTAAAATGATCTTCTTATTTAATCTTGTCACCCCCCCCCCTTATATATTGTATCTGGGTAAAACTGTACACATGGGGGTCAGGTCTGCCTATTGTAAACATTACCGTAATGGGAATGTTCTGTGAATTTTTTTTCTCCCTCATTAATGAAATAATTAAGGCATTACAACTACCATAGTGAATTATATATACACCAGGGAAAACATTACAATAAAAAAAAAAAAAATCAGCTGAGTTGGTCCAAATTAATTCTTCCAAAATAAATTTGTATGTACATTTCAAATGTCACACTTTTCTTTGTTGTTGATATAACAAACCACACATTGGCACAAAAGTACAACGGGACAAGCCTGTTGCTGGGAGCAAAGTCAGTGATTTCTAACCAGTGTTTCCCATTATGGTAACTACTGGTGTGGCTGGCTATACAAGGGCTGTCCGGGAATCAGTCCGTATAATGCTGGAACAGCTGCTTTTTCTTCGCAGAATAGGTGTGGCCACAGCACTTGTGGTTTCATTGGGGCAGCCATGTTGCAGTAAGATGTCCACACACTCGTGGCTTCGGGCTTTGTGAGCATAAAAGAGAGCTGTGTGACCATTGATGTCTCTGGCCTTCACATCAATACCATACTGCAACAGAGAAAAAGAGTCAATATAACACATTAAGCATTTACTGTAAGATATTAATCTGTTCTGTGTGTGTGTGTGTGTCTGTCCTGTAGGCTTCTGAACCCTGACCCAGCTACATTATGTACAGTGATTGTTGCTTGAGCAGTGTATTACCTTAGCGTTCCCTAATAACCAACAGAAAAAGACATAGACTAGAAGGTCAAGACTTTCAAAATGGTATGTCCCAGATCTGCAAAAAATTCAAATTTTACTAAATCATTTTTTTATAACATTTACTTTGCATGCAAACCTTTTACAATGAAGTTCTTAATTGCTAGTGTATACTAAGCACATTAAAAAATATTAAAACAGACTTCCGGTGGGTGGAGCAACGGACTGGCAGCAAACAAGAAGAGCTCCGCATACTCAGCTCTCAAAAACAGTTAAAAAATTTGCTGCCAGTCTATTTCCCACACATATTAGCCTTGTTGGGCACTCCTGCAAGTAACCTAACTGGCGAAGTCGTGTGAAGGGCTAAACCATCGCCCTTGTCCCCAGAAGGATAAAAGTGTGCAACGGAGCGCAGAGTGTGAAGCGCCATTTTGGACCGTGGCCTTCCTACCCCAGCAACCGCATCAGACAGGCTATGGACACCGGGAGGACGCAGCTTTGTACAACTGAAGAGCGGAGGTGGTGAGCTAATCAAGGTCCTAGACTGGTGTCCCTCAATAACAAAGCAGTGCTGTACCTGGGGTGCGGTTGAGCAGGGCAGACTCGCATAGCTCAGGGGGCACAGAAAAGCGCAACAATACAGCGCTTGGATCTGTAGCAAATACCCCCTAAATTTTGCAACTAGACTGGGGTGAACACTTGAGGTGAACATTTGGCTCTCTTGCTTTAGTGGACAGTGAGAGACGTTTAGGAGCACTTATCACCATATTAGTGTGCTGAAAAAACCACCACGTGGGAGCTCATTACAGCATCTCCCTCCCCCCTATTGCATGGACACTACTATAAAAACTTTCCAGCAACACTTATACTATAAGCCTCTGAGTAAACAACATCTCTTAGTTTGGTGCGGGTCAAAATCATACAGGGACCTGCAACTCTTATTGCGCTGCATCAAACTTTTGTGTGAAACAGACTTTGGGGGACATATTTTTCAATGAAGCCAGCTAGACACAGGAAATTGTAACCTTTACTGCTCTGATTGGGCTACTGGCCTATTGCAAAACCTCCAGAGAGAAGTGGGGGGAGAGAGGCTGCAGAGTAAAAGATCACTGCCTCTGTTCATACCATTTATATGTATGCTCACTTGATGAACTGCACTGCTCAGTTTTTGTATTCTCTTGTATTGGTATTTACCTTATACAACACGATTAAAGTGGACTATTTCTATCTGTATAACATAACTGTGTGAGGTGCCTGCTGTTTCTTTTTCTCCACAGTAAACGTTCTCTGTCCTCACCTATTTGAGACTATTCCTGCAATTACTGAAATATTGTCCTATACTGCCACCTAGGGGACATTTGTAAATATAACAAGCAAGCATTAATAACGCTGTAAAAAGGCTAGTGCAGTATTTGTATGAAGCTTGACCACTATTTCACGCCTATTACCAGCAAGGCGGCAGGAATAATGGCCTCCAGAGGCAAACATTCAGAAAAGAAAAGGCCGGCAACAGATCAGCAAGTGGACTCCCCACCCTCCCCTAGATCCTCAAATGTTATCACAACGGATTCATCAGCCCTGCTTCAGGAGCTTAAATCATTTTTTTACCCAAAATGGAGTCCCTTCAAGCAGGAGTTGACACACTCACTAGTGAAGTGCGCCAATTTTCCACTAGGCTCACTCACGCTGAGCAACGCATATCTGATGTGGAGGATATGCAAACGTCTACATCTGCCTCAGTAAGACAACTTCAGCGACAGAATCGAGCGCTGCAGGAGAAAGTAGATGACCTCGAAAATCGAAGTCGAAGAAACAACCTTCGGGTGGTGGGGGTCCCGGAAACGATAAAAAGTAAGGCTCTGCCTGAATTCACTGCCTTAACTCTACCTAAGTTACTAAAAATTAACGCAGATCACCTGCCGCTGGATGTGGAACGTGCACATCGCCTAGGCCCGGATAAAGGTCTTGAAACTTTGAACTCCCATCCACGGCAGGTAATTTTCAAATGCCTTAACTATCAGGAAAAACTTGCCCTGCTGAGAGCATACCGAGCCCACGCTGGAAACCTGCACTTTGAAGGAAAGCAACTGCTAATTTTTCAGGACTTCTCAGCCGAAGTGACTAAACTACGCAGGGACTTTGCCCCACTGTGTTCTTGGCTACATAAAGAAGGGAAACAGGCCACATTGCTAATATCCGGCAAAGTTGAGGCTGCAGACACCTACTGGGCCTAAATACTTCTGTACTCCTAAGGAACTGCAATCATATCTAGACAAGGATACGCAAGATGAAGTGCACTGACTCTGGATGTTCAACTCTCTTGCTCCTGTTTGCCCCTTTTCTTCTGTCTCCTCATGGGAGGACAGAGGTGTAGGGTGCTTGTCGCTCTAGGGAGAGTCCTAGAGGCAGATCCGGTAAGAGATGAACTGTCTCCGATGGTCTATGACTTGCTGGTTATCCCACCCGGTAATGGTACTGTAAAAGACTGTCCTTCATCTTTGTTCTTTTGTGCTGGACGGTCAAGGGTTATAGACTATGGAAAGATTTGCATTCTCACCACCAAATGTTGAAGTTCATTATGTTAAGTGTTATACTTTATCTTTACAGGTTAAAATAGTAGCTAGTGTTCTAAATGTTCCAATGTCTCCACATTTAAATCTTGCCGTTCAGGGTTCTAAGAATAGAACACACTCACCTCTTTTCACAGTTGCAACTAACTCAGAAAGGGACTTACTTTGCTCTACCTATAATGATAGTCCCCTGCTAAGTCCATTTACACTATATATCTCACCTATGCAGGCCTCTGTGGATTGTAACTTGATACAGGGGCCTATATGTCAATTATTGCTACTTTTAGCCTGCTTGGGTCTTCTCCTTATTTTGGGGCCCTATCTCTCTATGTGCCTGTGTTTGGGGAGATTAGACACACATTTACTAACGTATTCTTACCCCTTCAGGTTGCATTATTTGCTAGTATGGTGGATTATTTCTCAGCTGTTTGCTGTCGTCACACTAACTTTTAGTGCTATCTATTTCCACGGGCTACACCTGAAAGGCCTTATGTTTTATTTCTTATTTAGTTTACACTCATTTGAGAATAAAGGAAGTTGCATGATAATTAAGATCCACACTTTGAAATTTCGGGGGCTGAAACTACCTCCATCACTATCTGTGTTATTAAATGCATATTTACAACTGCCTACCCAACACTCCCTGGTGCTCTACCTATTTGCTACCACACAGGGTCGGCTAAGATTTCTTCCTCCCAAATAAGCAGTATGTTTAGAACCACCATTGGAGTGTGCTGTGGGTGTCAGGAGGTTTTGAAGATATTGTCATGTGTCCTGCTAATGCTCTTATTTTTCTATCCTCTGCAGAAACTCTACCTCCACTCCAGGGAACCCCGACCCCAGAGAATGTTTGAGCTTTGGTGGCCATATGAGCTGTTGTTTTGGTCTCTCCTTTCCCTTTATTTCTGTAAGTACCACACCCTGGCACACAACACTTAGAATACTGATCAATTGACCCCTTGCCTGGCCGTGCACACAATATGCATTGCCGCCTTGTTCCCCATCCCCTTGGAAAACATAACATGCTCAGACCATTGGCCAATATATTTCTTTTTATCTACCTTATGGCATTATGGTGTAACATAGTTTCGTGGAATGTTGGAGGCATTACATCCCCCGCCAAACGTAGTAAAAATATTACACTTCTTAAATTCAGTACACGCTGACATAGCTCTCCTGCAGGAGACTCGCTTAACTCAAGAGGAACATGATAAACTTAAAACTAGATGGGTGGGGCAGGTTATCAACACGCCCACGGAGGGAAGAAAGAGGGGGTGGCTATCTTGATCAGAAAGGGACTTTCTATCACCCTTAAAGACACACATTTAGATACCAAGGGACGCTACATAATCACCAATTTGTGCATTGCATCTAAATCATATTTACTTTGTAATGTATATGGCCCCGAACAATCTCTCGCCCCACTTTTGGCAGCATCTGCAACTCCAATTAGCAAAAAGGAATGAGCTTCCAATAATCATGGGGGGAGACTTTAATATGACGCAACTTTTACCGCTTGACAGATTTGTAGAACCCTCAGCTCTGCCGCCCTTACGTACTGCTTCCCGAAGACAAAACGCTGAGGTTAAACTTACTGAGAGATTCAGGACGGACTTGGGACTGGTTGATTTATGGAGATTGCGCAATCCAACAGACAAGGACTATACTTGTATTTCCAAATCACACCATACTATGTCTAGGATTGACTATTTTCTGACAGCCCCTGCCCTCACGCCACATATCCCTTTTACTAAGATATATCCTGTAACCATCTCAGACCACGCACCCATCATGTTGCTCTTAGACTTTGCTCCCCCAAATAGTTTGCAGAAGGCATGGAGATTCCCCTCTTATCTTTATAACAATGCTGACTTTCGACAGCAGTTGCGCTCTTATTGGATAGACTATAATGCAGATAATGCGCAGCACCGAGATAATCTAGACCTTTTTTGGCATGCCTCAAAAGCTGTTCTCAGAGGGCGAATCACGGCATATACCTCGCACCATAGTCTTAAGGGCAAAAAGATAACTGATCAGATGTTGACAAACCTCGCAAAAGCATATAATAATTATCTGTGCCATCCCACACCCCAAACTAGACAACACTATTATGACCTCAAACAGGAAAGGGACACACACATTCAAATGGTAGATAATGCATACGCGATCCATAGGCAGGGCAAGTTTTATAGATATGGGAACAAGGCTGGTCAAACCATGGCTAACATGGTCAAAGTTGTCACACCCAAATCATATATCCCGGCGCTGGCTACTGAGGGAGGGCTTTGTACAGACACTCCTGCAATTATGCGAGAGTTTGTCTCTTTCTACACTAATCTATACACTAAACAAGAGATCTCGGAACCTGATAAATGCTTATTCTGGAATTATGTAGTTGTTCCTACCTTGACACAAGACCAATTGTCCTCTCTTAATGCCCCCATTCAGCCGCTAGAAGTAATAGACACCATTAAACGTATTAAACTTGGCAAAGCGGCGGGACCTGATGGTCTCCCCGTGGAATACTACAAAATTCTATCTCCTGAAATAGCCCCTACATTGGCGACACTTTTCTCTGAGTACCTCTCGGGGGCTTCAGTCCCTGATCCTAGGTTCTCAGATGCTAACATCTGTGTTATACCTAAGCCTGATAGGGACCCTACTGTACCTTCATCTTATAGACCGATCTCCCTATTGAATGGAGATTACAAACTATTAACCAAAATTCTGGCTAATCGGCTGGCAGAGGTTCTTCATCTCCTGGTCCACCCAGACCAAACGGGATTTGTTAAACATCGCTTCTCGGTACTTAATTTGAGGAAAATGCTTGCAGTTATTAAAAAATATCATCAAGCCCAAAAATTATCCACAGATACCCCATTGCCTGACGCTTGCTTTCTCGCTGTAGACGCTGAAAAAGCATTTGATAGAGTAGAATGGGACCATCTCTACACAGCGCTGGCGAAGTTCGGGATAAAGGGTCATTTTTTCGAGATAATACAAAGGCTATATGATTCTCCCTCGGCATCGATCATTGTAAATAATAATTTGTCCCCCTCTTTTGAACTTGGTAGAGGAACTAGGCAGGGTTGTCCACTGTCCCCACTCCTCTTTGACCTAGCCATCGAACCTTTAGCATGCTACATACGTCAACATTGTGCTGGCCTCCAGATCCACTCACAACTCTTACATCTATCTCTCTTTGCAGACGATTTGCTACTGTATATTAGTGACCCTGCCCTAAATATACCTAAAGTGTTAGAAGTTATGTCAGGGTTTGGTAGATTCACTGGTTATAAAAAAAATGTAGACAAGTCGAAGGTGACATGGCTCCAAAATAACAAACATGCCACACTTAATGATACAAACCTGTATATCACAGCTGGCTCCTTTAAATACTTAGGTATTCAATTACATGTTGACCCTATGCGCATCTATCACCTCAACATTCCCAAGGTCATAGCTAATACACAGGACCTTATTAGAGGATGGAGGGGACTCCCTCTGGCTACTGTGACAACAGATATGAGTGGCACTGTGCACTGGCAGAAGTTGGAGTAGACGCTGTAGGCCTGACACACACGCTTGCAGACAACTAACTGCTATTCAATCTATTACAGTCAAAATTGTATTTTTTTTTATTTCACAGTCAAAAAAGTGTTGTTTTTTTTTTAAATGTACACTACTGTTACACCAGATATGAGTTGCACTGGGATGACACTGTGCCCTGGCAGGCAGGCACTGAAATGCACACATGTGAAGGAAACTGACTGCTATTATTTCACAGTCAAAAAAGTGTTGTTTCTCCTACATTGGTGTGTCCGGTCCACGGCTTCATCCTTACTTGTGGGAATATTCTCTTCCCTAACAGGAAATGGCAAAGAGGCACACAGCAAAAGCTGTCCATATAGTCCCCCCTCTGGCTCCGCCCCCCAGTCATTCTCTTTGCCGCTCTGAACAAGTAGCATCTCCACGGGGATGGTAAAGAGTATGTGGTGTTAGTTGTAGTTTTATTTCTTCTATCAAGAGTTTGTTATTTTAAAATAGTGCCGGTTTGTACTATTTACTCTACAACAGAAAGTGATGAAGAGTTCTGTTAAAAGAGGAGTATGATTTTAGCACCAGTAACTAGAATCCATTGCTGTTACCACGCAGGACTGTTGAAACCAGAGAACTTCAGTTGGGGGGTAACAGTTTGCAGACTTATCTGCTTCAGGTATGACCAGTCTCTTTTCTAACAACACATAGTAATGCTAGAAGACTGTCAGTTTTTCCCTCATGGGACCGGTAAGCCATTTTCTTAGACTGAGTAACAGATTAAAGGCTTATATATTGGGCTCAATACTGGTTGACACTATTGTGGGCTAAATCAATTTGCTTATATCATATTCTTATGACATTTGGAGTGTTTTTGTGAACTTAGAAACACTTTTGGGAACGTTTTAATTATACCTGGCATTGGTTTAAACGCCTAATCTAGTCAGAAAGGCCCCTTCACTCTGGTATGCAGAGGGAGGAGGCCTCATTTTCATGCAACTTCATGTGAGAGGGTCCTGTGGCTAAGAAACAGACACCAGAAGGCTTATTTCTGTGGTAAATAACCCCCAAGGAAGGTAAAAGCCGCAGCAAAGTCTGTGGCAGGGACTGTAGTGTGTTTGAACCGGTTAAATTGAACAATTAGCTCCGGTTTGCTTATTTAAGGGTCTAGAGACTTCATATTTGGTGTGCAATACTTTCAAAGCATTAAGACACTGGGGTGTAAATTTTATAAAGATCGTATATTTCCTTCATAGTTTCTTGAACATTCAGAAATAAAGTGTGTTCTTTTTGTTATTTAAAGAGACAGTAACGGTTTTGTATAAAATCGTTTTTATTGCATTAATAGCCTGCCTAAATCTGCCTAACATGTCTGTACATCCAGATAACATATGTTCTGTGTGTATGGAGGCCAAGGTGGTTCCCCCTTTAAATGTATGTGCAAATTGTGCCATGGCGTCCAAACAAAGTAAGGACAGTACTGTCACATTTAATAAGGTTGCCCAAGATGATTCTTCAAATGAAGGTAGTGGGGATAGTTCATCATCCTCTCCTTCTGTGTCAACACCAGTTTTGCCCGCGCAGGCGATACCTAGTACATCTAGCGCGCCAATGCTTGTTACTATGCAGCAATTAACAGCAGTAATGGATAATTCTATAGCAAATCTTTTATACAAACTGCCAGCATTTCCTAGAAAGCGTGATTGCTCAGTTTTAAATACAGAGGATGAGCAAGTAGGCGCTGACGATAATTTATCTGTTTTACCCTCACATCAATCTGAGTTGGCAGTGAGGGAGGGGCTGTCTGAGGGAGAAATTTCTGACTCAGGTAAAATTTCTCAACAGGCAGAACCTGATATCGTGGCATTTAAATTTAAGCTAGAACATCTCCGCGCCCTGCTTAAGGAGGTACTAGCTACTCTTGATGATTGTGATTCTTTGGTAATTCCAGAGAAGTTGTGCAAAATGGACAAATTCTTAGAGATCCCAGTGCACGCTGATGCTTTTCCGATACCCAAGAGGGTAGCGGACTGAGGCCTAGATTTGGAGTTTGGCGTTAGCCGTGAAAACCAGCGTTAGAGGCTCCTAACGCTGGTTTTAGGCTAACTCCGGTATTTGGAGTCACTCAAAAAAGGGTCTAACGCTCACTTTTCAGCCGCGACTTTTCCATACCGCAGATCCCCTTACGTCAATTGCGTATCCTATCTTTTCAATGGGATCTTTCTAACTCCGGTATTTAGAGTCGTGTCTGAAGTGAGCGTTAGACATCTAACGACAAAACTCCAGCCACAGGAAAAAGGTCAGTAGTTAAGAGCTTTCTGGGCTAACACCGGTTCATAAAGCTCTTAACTACTGTACTCTAAAGTACACTAACACCCATAAACTACCTATGTACCCCTAAACTGAGGCCCCCCCCACATCGCCGCCACTCGATTAAATTTTTTTAACCCCTAATCTGCCGACCGCCACCTACGTTTATACTTATGTACCCCTAATCTGCTGCCCCTAACACCGCCGACCCCTGTATTATATTTATTAACCCCTAATCTGCCCCCCACAACGTCGCCGCCAGCTACCTACAATAATTAACCCCTAATCTGCCGACCGCAAAGGGCCGCCACCTACATTATAGCTATGTACCCCTAATCTGCTGCCCCTAACACCGCCGACCCCTGTATTATATTTATTAACCCCTAATCTGCCCCCCACAACGTCGCCTCCACCTGCCTACACTTATTAACCCCTAATCTGCCGAGCGGACCACACCGCTACTATTATAAAGTTATTAACCCCTAATCCGCCTCACTAACCCTATAATAAATAGTATTAACCCCTAATCTGCCCTCCCTAACATCGCCAACACCTAACTTCAATTATTAACCCCTAATCTGCCGACCGGAGCTCACCGCTATTCTAATAAATGTATTAACCCCTAAAGCTAAGTCTAACCCTAACACCCCCTAAATTAAATATAATTTTAATCTAACGAAATTAATTAACTCTTATTAAATAAATTATTCCTATTTAAAGCTAAATACTTACCTGTAAAATAAACCCTAATATAGCTACAATATAACGAATAATTACATTGTAGCTATTTTAGGATTAATATTTATTTTACAGGCAACTTTGTAATTATTTTAACCAGGTACAATAGCTATTAAATAGTTAATAACTATTTAATAGCTAAAATAGTTAAAATAATTACAAATTTACCTGTAAAATAAATCCTAACCTAAGTTACAATTAAACCTACCACTACACTATCAATAAATTAATTAAATAAAATACCTACAATTATCTACAATTAAACCTAACACTGCACTATCAATAACAGCCAATAGAATGCAAGCTCAATCTGATTGGCTGATCGAATCAGCCAATCGGATTGAACTTGATTCTGATTGGCTGATTCCATCAGCCAATCAGAATATTCCTACCTTAATTCCGATTGGCTGATAGAATCCTATCAGCCAATCGGAATTCGAGGGACGCCATCTTGGATGACGTCCCTTAAAGGAACCGTCATTCGGCTAGTAGGCGTCGGGAGAAGAGGATGTTCCGCGTCGGAGGTCTGCAAGATGGATCCGGAAGAAAGAAGATTGAAGATGCCGTTGATAGAAGACTTCATCCCGATCATGGACCTCTTCAGCTCCCGCTTGGATGAAGACTTCATCCGGATCATGGACCTCTTCAGCTCCCGCTTGGATGAAGACTTCAGCCGGATCATGGACCTCTTCAGCCCCCCGCTTGGGCTTGGATCAGGACATCGGAGGAGCTCTTCAGGACGGATCGGTGAACCTGGTAGGGTGATGACAAGGTAGGAAGATCTTCAGGGGCTTAGTGTTATGTTTATTTAAGGGGGGTTTGGGTTAGATTAGGGGTATGTGGGTGGTGGGTTGTAATGTTGGGGGGGGTATTGTATGTTTTTTTTTAAAGGCAAAAGAGCTGAATTTCTTGGGGCATGCCCCGCAAAGGGCCCTGTTCAGGGCTGGTAAGGTAAAAGAGCTTTGAAATGTAGTAATTTAGAATAGGGTAGGGCATTTTGTTATTTTGGGGGTCTTTGTTATTTTATTAGGGGGCTTAGAGTAGGTGTAATTAGTTTAAAATTGTTGTAATATTTTTCTTATGTTTGTAAATATTTTTTTATTTTTTGTAACTTAGTTCTTTTTTATTTTTTGTACTTTAGTTAGTTTATTTCATTGTAGTTATTTGTAGGAATTGTATTTAATTTATTTATTGATAGTGTAGTGTTGGGTTTAATTGTAGGTAATTGTAGGTATTTTATTTAATTAATTTAATGATAGTATAGTGTTAGGTTTAATTGTAACTTAGGTTAGGATTTATTTTACAGGTAATTTTGTTATTATTTTAACTAGGTAACTATTAAATAGTTCTTAACTATTTAATAGCTATTGTACCTGGTTAAAATAATTACAAAGTTGCCTGTAAAATAAATATTAATCCTAAAATAGCTACAATGTAATTATAATTTATATTGTAGCTATATT
Source organism: Bombina bombina (assembly GCF_027579735.1). Lineage (NCBI taxonomy): Eukaryota > Metazoa > Chordata > Amphibia > Anura > Bombinatoridae > Bombina > Bombina bombina. The sequence continues at coordinate 51,448 of NW_026511615.1, forward strand.
AGGATTTATTTTACAGGTAAGTATTTAGCTTTAAATAGGAATAATTTATTTAATAAGAGTTAATTAATTTCGATTAAAATTATATTTAATTTAGGGGGGGTGTTAGTGTTAGGGTTAGACTTAGCTTTAGGGGTTAATACATATATTAGAATAGCGGTGAGCTCCGGTCGGCAGATTAGGGGTTAATAATTGAAGTTAGGTGTCGGCGATGTTAGGGAGGGCAGAATAGGGGTTAATACTATTTATTATAGGGTTATTGATGCGGATTAGGGGTTAATAACTTTATTATAGTAGCGCTCAGGTCCGCTCGGCAGATTAGGGGTTAATAAGTGTAGGCAGGTGGAGGCGACGTTGAGGGGGCCAGATTAGGGGTTAATAAATATAATATAGGGGTCGGCGGTGTTAGGGGCAGCAGATTAGGGGTACATAAGGATAATGTAAGTAGCGGCGGTTTACGGAGCGGCAGATTAGGGGTTAAAAATAATATGCAGGGGTCAGCGATAGCGGGGGGCGGCAGATTAGGGGTTAATAAGTGTAAGGCTAGGGGTGTTTAGACTCGGGGTACATGTTAGGGTGTTAGGTGCAGACGTAGGCAGTGTTTCCCCATAGCAAACAATGGGGCTGCGTTAGGAGCTGAACGCGGCTTTTTTGCAGGTGTTAGGCTTTTTTTCAGCTCAAACAGCCCCATTGTTTCCTATGGGGGAATCGTGCACGAGCACGTTTTTGAGACTGGCCGCTTGCGTAAGCAACTCTGGTATCGAGAGTTGAAGCTGCGTTAAAAATGCTCTACGCTCCTTTTTTGGAGCCTAACGCAGCCTTTTTGTGGACTCTCAATACCAGAGTTATTTTTATGGTGCGGCCAGAAAAAAGCCGGCGTTAGCTACGCGGGTCGTTACCGACAAAACTCTAAATCTAGGCCATAGTGAGTAAGGAGTGGTAGAAGCCAGGTATACCTTTTGTTCCACCTCCTATATTTAAGAAAATGTTCCCCATTGTTGACCCCAGAAGGGACGCATGGCAGACGGTCCCTAAGGTAGAGGGGGCAGTTTCAACGTTAGCAAAGCGCACAACTATTCCTATAGAGGACAGTTGCGCTTTCAAAGATCCTATGGATAAAAAATTGGAAGGATTGCTTAAAAAGATTTTTGTTCAGCAAGGTTTCCTTCTTCAACCAATTTCATGCATTATTCCTGTCACCTCGGCGGCGTCTTTTTGGTTCGAGGAACTAGAAAGTTCGCTCCAAAAGGAGACTCCATATGATGAAGTCATGGACAGAATTCACGCACTAAAGTTGGCTAATTCCTTTATTTTGGATGCCGCTTTTCAATTAGCAAAATTAACGGCAAAAAAAATCAGGTTTTGCAATAGTGGCGCGCAGGGCGCTTTGGCTAAAATCTTGGTCGGCGGATGTGTCGTCCAAAACAAAATTACTTAATATTCCTTTCAAAGGTAAGACCCTTTTCGGGTCAGAATTGAAGGAGATTATTTCTGACATCACTGGGGGAAAGGGCCATGCCCTTCCACAGGATAGGCCTTTCAAGGCTAAGAACAAGTCTAATTTTCGTTCCTTTCGCAATTTCAGGAACGGACCGGCTTCTAACTCTGCAGCCTCTAGACAAGAGGGTAACGCTTCCCAGCCTAAACCAGCATGGAAACCATTGCAAGGCTGGAACAAGGGTAAACAGCCCAGGAAGCCTGCTGCTGCTACCAAGACAGCATGAAAGGGTAGCCCCCGATCCGGGACCGGATCTAGTAGGGGGCAGACTTTCTCTCTTTGCTCAGGCTTGGGCAAGAGATGTTCCGGATCCCTAGGCACTAGAAATAGTCTCTCAGGGGTATCTTCTAGAGTTCAAGGAACTCCCTCCAAGGGGAAGGTTCCACATGTCTCGCTTATCTTCAGACCAGATAAAGAGACAGGCATTCTTACATTGCGTAGGAGACCTATTAAAGATGGGAGTGATGCACCCAGTTCCAACAGCGGAACAAGGTCTGGGTTTTTACTCAAACCTGTTTGTAGTTCCCAAAAAAGAGGGAACTTTCAGGCCAATTCTGGATTTAAAAATACTAAACAAATTCCTCAGAGTTCCATCATTCAAAATGGAAACCATTCGGACGATTTTACCAACAATCCAGGAGGGTCAATATATGACTACCGTGGACTTAAAGGATGCGTACCTGCATATTCCTATCCACAAGATCACCATCAGTTCCTAAGGTTCGCCTTTCTGGACAAACATTACCAGTTCGTGGCTCTTCCATTCGGTTTAGCCACTGCTCCCAGAATTTTCACAAAGGTACTAGGGTCCCTTCTAGCGGTTCTAAGGCCGAGGGGCATTTCTGTAGCACCTTACCTAGACGACATTCTAATCCAAGCGCCGTCTCTTTCCAAAGCAAAGGCTCATACAGACATTGTTTTAGCCTTTCTCAGGTCTCACGGGTGGAAGGTGAACATAGAAAAGAGTTCCCTGTCCCCATCCACAAGGGTTCCTTTTATAGGAACAATAATAGATTTTGTAGAAATGAAGATTTTTCTGACAGAGGTCAGGAAGTTAAAACTTCTAAACGCTTGTCTAGCTCTTCAATCCATTCCTCAACCTTCCATAGCTCAGTGCATGGAGGTAATAGGATTAATGGTTGCAGCAATGGACGTGGTTCCTTTTGCTCGAATTCATCTAAGACCATTACAACTGTTCATGCTCAAACAATGGAATGGGGATTATGCAGATTTGTCTCCCCAGATTCAAGTAGACCAGTTAACCAGAGACTCACTCCGCTGGTGGTTGACTCAAGACCACCTGTCTCAGGGAATGAGTTTCCGCAGGCCAGAGTGGGTCATTGTCACGACCGACGCCAGTCTCTTAGGCTGGGGCGCGGTCTGGGACTCCCTGAGAGCTCAGGGTCTATGGTCTCGGGAAGAGTCTCTTCTCCGGATAAACATTTTGGAACTGAGAGCGATATTCAATGCGCTACTGGCTTGGCCTCAACTAACGAAGGCCAGATTCATAAGATTTCAGTCGGACAACATGACGACTGTAGCGTACATCAATCATCAGGGGGGAACAAAGAGTTCCTTGGCGATGAGAGAGGTATCCAAGATCATCAAATGGGCGGAGGATCACTCCTGCCACTTTTCTGCAATTCACATCCCAGGAGTAGACAACTGGGAGGCGGATTATTTGAGTCGTCAGACTTTCCATCCGGGGGAGTGGGAACTCCACCCGGAGGTCTTTGCCCAGTTAACTCGACTATGGGGCATTCCAGACATGGATCTGATGGCGTCCCGTCAGAACTCCAAGGTTCCTCGCTACGGGTCCAGATCCAAGGATCCCAAGGCGACACTAGTGGATGCATTGGTGGCGACTTGGTCGTTCAACCTAGCTTATGTATTTCCACCGTTCCCTCTCCTTCCCAGGCTTGTAGCCAGGATCAAACAGGAGAAGGCCTCGGTGATTCTGATAGCTCCTGCGTGGCCACGCAGGACTTGGTATGCAGACCTGGTGAATATGTCATCGGCTCCACCATGGAAGCTACCTTTGAGACAGGATCTTCTAGTACAAGGTCCATTCGAACATCCAAATCTAGTCTCTCTGCAACTGACTGCTTGGAAATTGAACGCTTAATTTTATCTAAGCGTGGGTTTTCAGATTCAGTTATAGATACTCTGGTCCAAGCCAGAAAACCTGTGATTAGGAAAATTTACCATAAGATATGGAAAAAATATATCTGTTGGTGCGAATCCAAGGGATTCTCTTGGAGTAAAATTGAAATTCCTAGGATACTTTCCTTTCTCCAAGGGGGTTTGGATAAAGGGTTGTCAGCGAGTTCTCTTAAAGGACAGATATCTGCTCTGTCTGTTTTGTTGCACAAACGTCTGGCAGCAGTGCCAGATGTACAAGCGTTTGTACAGGCCTTAGTCAGAATCAAGCCTGTCTACAGACCCATGACTCCTCCATGGAGTCTAAATTTAGTTCTTTCAGTTCTTCAAGGGGTTCCGTTTGAACCTTTACATTCCATAGATATTAAGTTACTATATTGGAAAGTTCTGTTTTTAGTTGCTATTTCTTCTGCTAGAAGAGTTTCTGAATTGTCTGCTTTGCAGTGTACTTCACCCTATCTGGTATTCCATACAGATAAGGTTGTTTTGCGTACCAAACCTGGTTTTCTTCCAAAAGTGGTTTCCAACAGGAATATTAACCAGGAAATAGTTGTTCCTTCTCTGTGTCCGAATCCAGTTTCGAAGAAGGAACGTTTGTTACACAACTTAGATGTGGTCCGTGCTTTAAAATTCTATTTAGCAGCAACGAAGGATTTCAGACAGACATCATCCTTGTTTGTCGTTTATTCTGGTAAGAGGATTGGGCAGAAAGCTACTGCTACCTCTCTTTCCTTTTGGCTGAAAAGCATCATCCGATTGGCTTATGAGACTGCCGGACGGCAGCCTCCTGAACGAATTACAGCTCACTCTACTAGGGCTGTGGCTTCCACATGGGCCTTCAAGAACGAGGCTTCTGTTGATCAGATCTGTAAGGCAGCGACTTGGTCTTCCCTGCACACTTTTACCAAATTTTACAAATTAGATACTTATGCTTCTTCGGAGGCTGTTTTTGGGAGAAAGGTTTTGCAAGCCGTGGTGCCTTCCGTTTAGGTTACCTGACTTGTTCCCTCCCTTCATCCGTGTCCTAAAGCTTTGGTATTGGTTCCCACAAGTAAGGATGAAGCCGTGGACCGGACACACCAATGTAGGAGAAAACAGAATTTATGCTTACCTGATAAATTTCTTTCTCCTACGGTGTGTCCGGTCCACGGCCCGCCCTGGCTTTTTTGTCAGGTTTAAATTTTTTTATCTCTATACACTACAGTCACCACGGCACCCTATGGTTTCTCCTTTTTCTCCTATCCGTCGGTCGAATGACTGGGGGGCGGAGCCAGAGGGGGGACTATATGGACAGCTTTTGCTGTGTGCCTCTTTGCCATTTCCTGTTAGGGAAGAGAATATTCCCACAAGTAAGGATGAAGCCGTGGACCGGACACACCGTAGGAGAAAGAAATTTATCAGGTAAGCATAAATTCTGTTTTTTTTTTTAAATATACACTACTGTTACACCAGATATGAGTTGCACTGGGGTGACACTGTGCCCTGGCAGGCAGGCACTGAAACGCACACGTGTGAAGGAAACTGACTGCTATTATTTCACAGTCAAAAAAGTGTTGTTTTTTTTAAATGTACACTACTGTTACACCAGATATGAGTGGTGGCACTGGGCAAGTGGGCACAGTATACGCTGTGAGCCTGACACACACGCTGGCAGGCAGGCAACTGCAATTAGATTACACAGGAAAAAAAAAAAAGAAAAAAGCAGACTGATGTTCTAGCCCTAAAAAGGACTTTTTGGGGTGCTGTCCTTACAGCAGAGATCAGATGAGTCCTTCAGGACTGTAGAGGACACTGAATACACTAGCCTAGCTATCGATTTCCCTATTAAATCAGCAGCAGCTACACTGTCCCTCCTCTCACTAAGAAAGCAGCTTCCAAATGAATCTAAAATGGATGCTGTCCAGGAGGTAGGAGGGTCTGGGAGGGAGGGTCTGCTGCTGATTGGCTGAAATGTGTCTGCTGACTGTCAGGTACAGGGTCAAAGTATTACTCAATGATGATGAATAGGGGGTGGATCGAACATCGCATATGTTCGCCTGCCGCGGCAAACGCGAACAAGCTATGATCGCCGGGAACTATTCGCCGGCGAACTATTCGCGACATCACTAATAGTCAAATATGAGATCAGTCCCCATGGTTCACTGTACTCCATATGTGCACATCTTCAATTCAATCTGTAGTTCAAAGACCGTCACTAGTGTAATTATGGTTATTGAATGGGATTTATATGAATGGGATTTATTGGGTCAGACCTAGCGTATACCCCACTATGGCATGGTTGTGTACTCTGATCTAAACTACCAACCCAATCAACATAACAGTACTTACCCATGTTCCATGGGTTAAAGGTAGCAGTGCCAGTCATTCAACATATTCAGGCCTTGTGGATGTAGGGTTCCCAATCGGTATATCTATCGTGTATCAAGTTGTAGCAATCTGTTATCCCGATTGCCTCCACGCTTCAGGGGGGGACATGATCTATTAGAATGAATCATAAGTCTGTTACTTGCCTCCAAAAAGTGCCTTGCTACTGGTTGTTCAGCAGTACCTTTGTCCAGTGCACTTCTTATAGCCGATCTGTGGTTAGCCATACATAGTCGGGCATTATCAATCGTTTTACCTACATAGAATTGTCCGCAGCAGCAGCTCAAAAGGTAAATTACATGGCTAGTGGTGCAGGTAATAAAATGCTTAATGGTGTATTTTCTGTTGGTGTGTGGGTGGCGAAATATTTTGCATGGTATCATCCCACTGTATGTGGTGCAGCCCGTGCACCTAAAGCAGCCAGTTCTTTTTGTCTTCAGCCATTGTTGTTGATAACAGTGTTGTGGATCAGTCAGCATCAAATGGTCTCTTAGGATCCATCCACACTTATACCCCATGATAGGGGGATCCATTACATAAAATGGAAGTGATTTGTCAGATTCCAGAATTTCCCATCTTTCTCTGATGTTGCTGGCTAGTTTATTCTTTCCCTTATTGTAAGTAGTGGTAAAGATCATTCATTTCTTCTTTTCATCCCTTGGTTTATTTAGAGTCTCGCCAGTTTTAATCTCATCAATAACTTCCTTGATCAGGCTATTTTTGTAGCCGCGTTGTAGAAACTTGTTTGCCATCAGTTCCAATTGCTGTTCTCTATTTGTTGATTCAGTGTTGTTTCTGACAACCCTCATCATTTGTGATTTAATGATGGCCTTGCGTGTATGGAGTGGATGATTACTTGTTGCTTCCAGAAGTGAGTTCCTATCAGTTGTTTTTGAATATAGTGTAGTGTATAACTTATCTTGGTTTTTGTAGACACACATCCTGATTAGCAAGTTCGACTTAAAGGAACAGTCTAGTCAAGATTAAACTTTTATTATTCAGATAGGGTATGCAATTATAAACAACTTTCAAATGTACTTTTCTAATCAAATTTGCTTTGTTGGCGGACTCTGTTGGCTCTCTACAAATACCTGATGATAATAATAATAATAATATTCTTTGTTAAAAGCTCAACCTAGGTAGGCTTATATGCTGATTTCTAAGCCTGTGAAGGCTCCCTCTTATCTCATTGCATTCAGACAGTTTTTCACAACTAGATAGTGATAGTTTATGTGTGTCATATAGATAACATTGTGCTCACTCCTGTGGAGTTACCTAGGAGTCAGCACTGATTGGCTAAAATGCAATTCTGTCAAAAGAACTGAAATAAGAGGGCAGTTTGCAGAGGCTTAGATACAAGGCAATAACAGAGGTAAAAAGTAATTAATATAACTGTGTTGGTTATGCAAAACTGGGGAATGGGTAATAAAAGTGATTATTTTTTTTAAACAAGAAAAATTCAGGAGTAGACTGTCCCTTTAACTGGTAAACACAGCGACCATCTAAACTTCAGTGTTTGGTGAAAATCCTTTATGTATTTATTGTACTTTTTAAATAATAAAAAAGACATACTGGCATGATACTAGCGGAGGATATTTTCTCACTTTGGGGGGGACAAAAGTTGAATTAAGACTCCTCTTTAACATCTGATTAAAAAGAGATTTTTAATTTTATTCTGTTATTCAGGCCAATTCAGTTCCTTGACTAGCATTTACAAAAATATAAAATAAATGATAAACAAGCAATATTACAAAGTTATCTTGTGGGACAGGACCACAGAGCAACATCAACAGCCAAGAAAGAGGCAGATTATACACTATAGCTGGCAGCTGCTGCATGTGTGTGTATGTATGTATGTGTGTATATATATATATATATATATATATATATATATATATATATATATATATATATATATATATATATATATATATATATATATATATATATATATAGATAGATAGATATATATATACAGGGAGTGCAGAATTATTAGGCAAATGAGTATTTTGACCACATCATCCTCTTTATGCATGTTGTCTTACTCCAAGCTGTATAGGCTCGAAAGCCTACTACCAATTAAGCATATTAGGTGATGTGCATCTCTGTAATGAGAAGGGGTGTGGTCTAATGACATCAACACCCTATATCAGGTGTGCATAATTATTAGGCAACTTCCTTTCCTTTGGCAAAATGGGTCAAAAGAAGGACTTGACAGGCTCAGAAAAGTCAAAAATAGTGAGAAATCTTGCAGAGGGATGCAGCACTCTTAAAATTGCAAAGCTTCTGAAGCGTGATCATCGAACAATCAAGCGTTTCATTCAAAATGGTCAACAGAGTCGCAAGAAGCGTGTGGAAAAACCAAGGCGCAAAATAACTGCCCATGAACTGAGAAAAGTCAAGCGTGCAGCTGCCAAGATGCCACTTGCCACCAGTTTGGCCATATTTCAGAGCTGCAACATCACTGGAGTGCCCAAAAGCACAAGGTGTGCAATACTCAGAGACATGGCCAAGGTAAGAAAGGCTGAAAGACGACCACAACTGAACAAGACACACAAGCTGAAACGTCAAGACTGGGCCAAGAAATATCTCAAGACTGATTTTTCTAAGGTTTTATGGACTGATGAAATGAGAGTGAGTCTTGATGGGCCAGATGGATGGGCCCGTGGCTGGATTGGTAAAGGGCAGAGAGCTCCAGTCCGACTCAGACGCCAGCAAGGTGGAGGTGTAGTACTGGTTTGGGCTGGTATCATCAAAGATGAGCTTGTGGGGCCTTTTCGGGTTGAGGATGGAGTCAAGCTCAACTCCCAGTCCTACTGCCAGTTTCTGGAAGACACCTTCTTCAAGCAGTGGTACAGGAAGAAGTCTGCATCCTTCAAGAAAAACATGATTTTCATGCAGGACAATGCTCCATCACACGCGTCCAAGTACTCCACAGCATGGCTGGCAAGAAAGGGTATAAAAGAAGAAAATCTAATGACATGGCCTCCTTGTTCACCTGATCTGAACCCTATTGAGAACCTGTGGTCCATCATCAAATGTGAGATTTACAAGGAGGGAAAACAGTACACCTCTCTGAACAGTGTCTGGGAGGCTGTGGTTGCTGCTGCACGCAATGTTGATGGTGAACAGATCAAAACACTGACAGAATCCATGGATGGCAGGCTTTTGAGTGTCCTAGCAAAGAAAGGTGGCTATATTGGTCACTGATTTGTTTTTGTTTTGTTTTTGAATGTCAGAAATGTATATTTGTGAATGTTGAGATGTTATATTGGTTTCACTGGTAAAAATAAATAATTGAAATGGGTATATATTTGTTTTTTGTTAAGTTGCCTAATAATTATGCACAGTAATAGTCACCTGCACACACAGATATCCCCCTAAAATAGCTAAAACTAAAAACAAACTAAAAACTACTTCCAAAAATATTCAGCTTTGATATTAATGAGTTTTTTGGGTTCATTGAGAACATGGTTGTTGTTCAATAATAAAATGAATCCTCAAAAATACAACTTGCCTAATAATTCTGCACTCCCTGTATATATATATATATATATATATACATACACACAAACACATAAATATATATATAAAAGCATTACACATTCAGACAATTTATAATGATGCATGGCCCTAATAAAATGTTATATTTGATACCAAAAAAATAAAAGTTACCATAATCTCCTTAAATTCTATATATTTTATTTTGCACACATTTGTTCAAATGTATTAGTAATTGAGCTTGAAGTGTAAAGTGGACATTACAGAGTTATTTTGTTTTTTTTACAGAGGTTATCTCTGCCCAATTGACCTTAACATATGGATGGGTGCTGCATGGACTTTATTTACAACCAGGCTAAAAATACTTTTCTTTTTTTTGTTTTGTTATTTGGCCCCTTATTTATAATGACATGAAAAGTATATCAATTAAGTGAAATGTTTATGTTTTGGTGGTACTACATAAATAACATTATAGAATCTTGTAAAAATGTATTTCTGTAAACAGTTCCCCTGTGCCTACTTATTTCTGCATTATATAAAAAAAAACTGTGTACTGACATGATAGCCCCCCTGCCTCCCTTACCTTCTCAGTTTCCTCTTGTCTTGACTGTAAATTATCCCTGTCACTGTGCGTGTCTGTGCTGTCTCATCATGTGCCGGTAGCACCATACTCGGAGGCTAAGAGGAGGGCAAACCAGGGAACGGGAAGAAAAGATATTTTTCTAGCTAGACTGTTAAAGAAATGTTTGACTTTGGCTGCATCTGAAAGTGTACACAACACCCACCCAGCCCCTATTTCCCCGCTGATTGCTGCCTAGCAGGACCCTGATAGATGCGTGCTCTTGCAAACAAACAAAAAAACAGTGTCCTAGCCAGGACCCTATTATGGGTTGCATAGCAGCTTTTTTAGTGCGGCTGGAGAGAGGCAAAATTAAATACCAACCTATCTGACTGTGCTGCAGATGGCGATTGGAGTGTCAGTGTCAACTCAGTGACTCCTTCAAACAGAGGGAATATATACAATTAGGCTCACAAGTCCGGCAGCAACTGTCTGACTCTGACTAGCATGGTTGCTAGTCAGAGTCAGACAGTTGCTGCTGGACTTGTGAGCCTAATTGTATATATTTTTTCCCTCTGTTTGAAGGAGTCACTGACACTCCAATCGCCATCTGCAGCACAGTCAGACTCTTGTTTCTCCCCACCGATGACATTGCCCCCTTAACCTCAGTGCATATGCATCAGATGGCACCGGGTCCGGTTCCTCTCCCTCACTCAGCAGCAGCACTGACAGGTGACATGACAAACACTCACTAAGCTACTACCTAACTAAAGTCACTACTACTGACTCTGAGGCTGAGCTAACACAGTCACATGTAAGACTCACTCGGCACGCAGACACTTGAAGTTGCAGCAGCTCCCTCCGGCTTCTACTGTGTTGAGTTCCCGCCAATGACGTTGGCACGCCTCCCCAGCAGCGTTGATGCTGATTGGCTTGGATTAGAGCTCCATCATAGAGGAGTTTTGAGAACCGCCTCTATTGGATCGTGGTATGGGCCCGGTAAGACACCACTGGGTGGCGCTAGCTCATAGTGAGCTAAGAAACAGTATCATCACCCATGTTGCGCAATCAATGGAGGGCAGCGGAACGGCTCACTGCCTCTTAATTGCGCAACATGGATGATGAAAGATAGGATCGCATTGCATCCGGTGGTGGCGGCGGGGGGAAGGGGAGGCGGTCGGTTGTACAGAGGGGGGCGTGGTAAAAAAAATTAAAAACCAAATTGAAACCAAAAAAAATAAAACCAAAAACACAACTTTTTTTAATTTTTATTTATCATAATAAAAAATCATTTTTTCTGATTGGACAGGGGAGACACTGCCTCCCCTGCCTCCTATTACTGCACGTCACTGATATATATATATATATATATATATATATATATATATATATATATATGTTTAATAAACCATCAGATTTATGTATAAATATTTATTTATGAATACATAGAACATATTCCGTTATGTTAAGAACATTGGAATATGAAATATTCCTATATTCATGTTGGGTTTTCGCTAATTAGAATATGCTATGTTCTTTTCAAGATAGTCAGGTGTTAGGTTTTTTTCATCTTATTTTTTCTCCATTGACTTCAATAGGGGAATACATAAATGCGCTTGTAATATTTTAACTTCAGATTTTTCGCGCTAGTCGGGTTACTGCTAGAGAAAAAACTGTTTACTTTGACCTTGTAACACCAGTGCAATCTAGTGCAGAAATACATATTCTAGCTGTGTTTTTATTATAGCTAAAACGCAAAATATGGCTCCACTATCTAAGCCCCTAACATTTTATATGAAGCTTTCGTTTTTTATTATTTTCTTTTTAAAAGCAAAAGCTAAATGATGCAAATTATAACAAACATATAAAGCTGCAGATCTGTATAGAAATGAGTGTAAAATCTTTGATTTTAGTCTTATACAAAGTATGGATTCAGATTTAAAAAAATAACAGAGCAATATGGTTTGTGTACATGTATATAAGTATATAGTATATGTATATGTATGGGAATAAATGTTACATGTAAAAATGACACAGCAATATGGTTTGTGTACATGTATATAAGTATATAGTATATGTATATGTATGGGAATAAATGTTACATATAAAAATGACAGAGCAATATGGTTTGTGTACATGTATATAAGTATATATTATATGTATATGTATGGGAATAAATGTTACATATAAAAATGACAGAGCAATATGGTTTGTGTACATGTATATAAGTATATATTATATGTATATGTATGGGAATAAATGTTACATATAAAAATGACACAGCAATATGGTTTGTGTACATGTATACAAGTATATATTATATGTATATGTATGGAAATAAATGTTACATATAAAAATGTCACAGCAATATGGTTTGTGTACATGTATATAAGTATATATTATATGTATATGTATGGGAATAAATGTTACATATAAAAATGTCAGAGCAATATGGTTTGTGTACATGTATATAAGTATAGATTATATGTATATGTATGGAAATAAATGTTATATATAAAAATGACAGAGCAATATGGTTTGTGTACATGTATATAGTATATATTATATGTATATGTATGGGAATAAATGTTATATATAAAAATGACACAGCAATATGGTTTGTGTACATATATATAAGTATATATTATATGTATATGTATGGGAATAAATGTTATATATAAAAATGTCAGAACAATATGGTTTGTGTACATATATATAAGTATATATTATATGTATATGTATGGGAATAAATGTTATATATAAAAATGACACAGCAATATGGTTTGTGTACATATATATAAGTATATATTATATGTATATGTATGGGAATAAATGTTATATATAAAAATGTCAGAACAATATGGTTTGTGTACATATATACATATATATATAAGTATATATTATATGTATATGTATGGGAATAAATGTTATATATAAAAATGTCACAGCAATATGGTTTGTGTACATGTATATAAGTATATAGTATATGTATATGTATGGGAATAAATGTTACATATAAAAATGACACAGCAATATGGTTTGTGTACATGTATATAAGTATATGTTATATGTATATGTATGGGAATAAATGTTACATATAAAAATGACAGAGCAATATGGTTTGTGTACATGTATATAAGTATATATTATATGTATATGTATGGGAATAAATGTTACATATAAAAATGACAGAGCAATATGGTTTGTGTACATGTATATAAGTATATAGTATATATTATATGTATGGGAATAAATGTTATATATAAAAATGACACAGCAATATGGTTTGTGTACATGTATATAAGTATATATTATATGTATATGTATGGGAATAAATGTTACATATAAAAATGTCACAGCAATATGGTTTGTGTACATGTATATAAGTATATATTATATGTATATGTATGGGAATAAATGTTATATATAAAAATGTCAGAGCAATATGGTTTGTGTAAATGTATATAAGTATATATTAAATGTATATGTATGGGAATAAATGTTACATATAAAAATGTCACAGCAATATGGTTTGTGTACATGTATATAAGTATATATTATATGTATATGTATGGGAATAAATGTTACATATAAAATGACAGAGCAATATGGTTTGTGTACATGTATATCAGTATATATTATATGTATATGTATGGGAATAAATGTTACATATAAAAATGTCACAGCAATATGGTTTGTGTACATGTATATAGTATATAGTATATGTATATGTATGGGAATAAATGTTACATATAAAATGACAGAGCAATATGGTTTGTGTACATGTATATAAGTATATATTATATGTATATGTATCGGAATAAATGTTACATATCTGCTGGGGATTCTTTTAAATATAAAAAGTAATACAATGAAAAATTACAAAATATCAGTCAGTTGCAGAGTACAGCATTTCATAAATGTAGAATAAAATATAGTCAGAAAAAATATATAATGTATGGTAGAAAGATTAAAAAGGAAGATTAGATAATACAGTTAGTGAACAAATAATAAAAGGGTAAAAAACTAAATTTATGCTTACCTGATAAATTTCTTTCTCTTGTGGTGTAGCCAGTCCACGGGTTCATCCATTACTTGTGGGATATTCTCCTTCCCAACAGGAAGTTGCAAGAGGACACCCACAGCAGAGCTGTCTATATAGCTCCTCCCCTAATCCCCACCTCCAGTCATTCGACCGAAGACAAGTAAGAAAAAGGAGAAACTATAGGGTGCAGTGGTGACTGTAGTTTTAAAAATAAAAACACCTGCCTTAAAGTGACAGGGCGGGCCGTGGACTGGATACACTACAAGAGAAAGAAATTTATCAGGTAAGCATAAATTTTCTTTTCTCTTGTAAGGTGTATCCAGTCCACGGGTTTATCCATTACTTGTGGGATACCAATACCAAAGCTTTAGGACACGGATGAAGGGAGGGACAAGGCAGGAACTTAAACGGAAGGCACCACTGCCTGTAAGACCTTTCTCCCAAAAATAGCCTCCGAAGAAGCAAAAGTATTAAATTTGTAAAATTTAGAAAAAGTATGAAGCGAAGACCAAGTCGCCGCCTTACAAATCTGTTCAACAGAGGCCTCATTTTTAAAAGCCCATGTGGAAGCTACCGCTCTAGTAGAATGAGCTGTAATTCTTTCAGGAGGCTGCTGGCCAGCAGTCTCATAAGCTAACCGGATTATGCTTCTCAGCCAAAAAGAAAGAGAAGTTGCCAAAGCCTTTTAGCCTCTCCTCCTTCCAGAGTAGACAACAAACAATGCAGATGTTTGATGAAAATCCTTAGTAGCTTGTCAGCCAAAAAGAAAGAGAAGTTGAAAAAGCCTTTTGGCCTCTCCTCCTTCCAGAGTAGACAACAAACAATGCAGATGTTTGACGAAAATCTTTAGTAGCTTGTAAATAAAACTTTAAAGCACGAACCACGTCAAGATTGTGTAACAGACGTTCCTTCTTTCAAGAAGGATTAGGACACAGTGACGGAACAACAATCTCCTGATTGATATTCTTATTAGATACCACCTTAGGAAGAAACCCAGGTTTGGTACGCAAAACTACCTTATCTGCATGGAAGATCAGATAAGGGGAATCACACTGTAAGGCAGATAACTCTGAAACTCTTCGAGCTGAAGAGATAGCCACTAAGAACAGAACTTTCCAAGATAAAAGCTTGATATCTATGGAATGCAAAGGTTTAAACGGAACCCCTTGAAGAACTTTAAGAACTAAATTTAAACTCCATGGCGGAACAACAGGTTTAAACACAGGCTTGATTCTAACTAAAGCCTGACAAAACGCCTGACCGTCTGGAACATCTGCCAGACGCTTGTGCAAAAGAATAGACATAGCAGAAATCTGTCCCTTTAAGGAACTAGCTGATAATCCATTTTCCAATCCTTCTTGGAGAAAAGATAAAATCCTAGGAATCCTGACCTTACTCCATGAGTAACCCTTGGATTCACACCAATGAAGATATTTACACCATATTTTATGATAGATTTTCCTGGTGACAGGCTTTCGAGCCTGAATCAAGGTATCAATGACCGACTCGGAGAAACTACGTTTTGATAAAATCAAGCGTTCAATCTCCAAGCAGTCAGACGCAGAGAAATTAGATTTGGATGTTTGAATGGACCTTGGAGTAGAAGGTCCTGCCTCAGCGGCAGAGTCCATGGTGGAAAGGATGACATGTCCACCAGATCTGCATACCAAGTCCTGCGTGGCCACGCAGGTGCTATCAAAATCACTGAAGCTCTCTCCGGCTTGATCTTGGCAATCAGACGAGGGAGGAGAGGAAATGGTGGAAACACATAAGCCAGGCTGAAGGACCAGGGCACTGCTAGAGCATCTATCAGCGCTGCCTGGGGATCCCTTGACCTGGACCCGTAACAAGGAAGCTTGGTGTTCTGTCGAGACGCCATCAGATCCAGTTCTGGTTTGCCCCATAGTTGAATCAGCTGGGCAAATACCTCCAGATGGAGCTCCCACTCCCCCGGATGAAAGATCTGCCGACTTAGAAAGTCCGCCTCCCAGTTCTCTACTCCTGGGATATGGATAGCTGAGAGATGGCAAGAGTGAACCTCTGTCCATAGAATTATCTTTGAAACCTCCATCATTGCCAGGGGACTCCTTGTTCCCCCCTGATGGTTGATATAGGCTACAGTCGTGATATTTTCCGACTGAAATCTGATGAACCTGGCCGCAGCTAGTTGAGGCCAAGCCTGAAGAGCATTGGATATCGCTCTTAGTTCCAGAATGTTTATCGGAAGGAGGGCTTCCTCCTGAGTCCACGAACCCTGAGCCTTCAGGGAATTCCAGACTGCGCCCCAGCCCAGAAGGCTGGCATCTGTCGTCACTATAGTTCTTTCTGGTCTGCGGAAACTCATTCCCCTGGACAGATGGACCCGAGATAACCATCAGAGAAGAGAATCCCTGGTCTCTTGATCCAGATTTAACAGAGGAGACAAATCTGTGTAGTCCCCATTCCACTGATTGAGCATGCAAAGTTGCAGTGGTCTGAGATGTAGGCGGGCAAACGGAACTATGTCCATTGCCGCTACCATTAGGCCGATCATTTCCATACACTGAGCCACTGACGGCCGAGAAGTGGAATGAAGAGCACGGCAGGAAGTTAGAAGCTTTGATATCCTGACCTCTGTCAGAAAAATTTTCATGTCTACTGAATCTATCTGAGTTCCTAGGAAGGAAACTCTTGTGAGAGGAGAGAAAACTCTTTTCTCTGTTCACTTTCCACCCGTGAGACCTCAGAAAGGCCAGAACAATGTCCTTATGGGACTTGGCTATTTGAAAAGTCGATGCCTGGATTAGAATGTCGTTTAGGTAAGGAGCCACCGCTATGCCCCGTGGCCTTAAAACCACCAGAAGAGACCCTAGAACCTTCGTAAAGATTCTTGGTGCCGTGGCTAACCTGAAGGGAAGAGCCACAAACTGGTAATGCCTGTCTAGTAAGGCACAGTAAGGAATGTGGAGATAAGCATCCTTTAAGTCCACGGTAGTCATATATTGACCCTCCTGGATCATAGGGAGGATGGTTCGGATTGTCTCCATCTTGAAGGATGGGACCCTGAGAAATTTGTTTAGGATCTTGAGATCCAAGATTGGTCTTAAAGTTCCCTCTTTTTTGGGAACTATAGACAGGTTTGAATAGAAACCCTGACCCTGTTCCTCCCTTGGAACTGGGTGGATCACTCCCATAACCAGTAGGTCTTGAACGCAATGTAAGAATGCCTCTCTCTTTATCTGGTTTGCAGATAGTTGTGAGAGATGAAATCTCCTCTTTGGAGATGAACCTTTGAATTCCAGAAGATATCCCTGGGAAACAATCTCTAGTGCCCAGGGATCCTGGACGTCTCTTGCCCAAGCTTGGGCGAAGAGAGAAAGTCTGCTCCCGACTAGATCCGGTCCCGGATTGGGGGCTACTCCTTCATGCTGTCTTAGAGGCAGCAGCAGGTTTTTTGGCCTGCTTCCCCTTGTTCCAAGCCTGGTTAGGTCTCCAAACTGGTTTGGACTGGGCAAAATTTCCCTCTTGTTTTGTATTAGAGGAAGCTGAAGCTGCGCCACTCTTGAAGTTTCGAAAGGAACGAAAATTATTCTGTTTGGTCCTTAACTTACTGGACCTATCCTGAGGAAGGGTGTGACCTTTTCCTCCGGTAATGTCAGAGATGATCTCCTTCAGGCCAGGCCCGAATAGGGTCTGTCCCTTGAAGGGGATGTTAAGAAGTTTAGACTTTGAAGTAACGTCTGCTGACCAGGACTTAAGCCATAGCGCCCTACGCGCCAGAATGGCAAAACCTGAATTCTTAGCCGTTAGCTTGGTTAAATGAAAAACGGCGTCAGAAATAAAGGAATTAGCTTACTTAAGAGCTTTAATCCTGTCTAAAATATCATCTAACGGGGTCTCCACCTGTAGAGCCTCCTCAAGAGACTCGAACCAAAAAGCCGCTGCAGCAGAAACTGAGGCAATGCATGCAAGAGGCTGGAGAATAAAAACTTGATGTATAAAAATTTTCTTAAGGAGACCCTCCAATTTTTTACAGTGTGTGTAAGGGACTAAAGCAACATTGCACCCACTTGCAAATGGATGATTAACCCCTTAACCCCCAAACCGGATTTAAAAATGTCAACCACCGGTAAAAGACAGTTGAGCACCTTGCCACAGCTCTGCTGAGGCTCCTACCTGCCCTCAAATACGATTTAGGGAAGAAATAAAGCCTTTATAATGGTCCTCAGATGCCAGAGGACTCCTCAAGGGAAGATGGAGGTCTCAGTCTGAAGGAAAACTGTGCATCTAGAGCGCGAAAATAGGCCCCTCCCACCATGTACTGGATGTCAGAGGGGCCTTAAGAAAATACTCCTAGGAGTATCTGACTAGCCATGTGGAAAACTAGGCCCCAAATAAAGACTTATCTCCCTCAGAGAAAAAACGTCCTATTTATGAAACATGTAAACGTTTTGTCACTAAGTAATATGAGTATTACCCTGTTTTGTAAGCATGAACCCAGTCATTGTTTAATCACTGCATCTAGCTTACCTCAAATACACAAGGCTCTGTCAGCATTTTCTAGAACTTATTCATCTTTCTAGAAATAAAAATACTGAACATACCTCAAAGCAGGTAATCTGCAGACCGTTCCCCCAACTGAAGTTTTCCCATACTCTTCCGTTATGTGTGAGAACAGCAATGGACCTTAGTTACAAACCGCTAAGATCATCAACCTCCAGGCAGAATTCTTCTTCTAATTTCTGCCTGAGAGTAAAACAGTACAACGCCGGTACCATTTAAAAATAACAAACTTTTGATTGACGGTAACACTACACTAAGTCACCACATATCTCTTGATACTTCCTATCTTGTCGAGAGTTGCAAGAGAATGACTGGAGGTGGGGGTTAGGGGAGGAGCTATATAGACAGCTCTGCTGTGGGTGTCCTCTTGCAACTTCTTGTTGGGAAGGAGAATATCCCACAAGTAATGGATGAACCCGTGGACTGGATACACCTTACAAGAGAAATATGATTATTGAAATACTCAGCATTGTATCTCATATGTATCTAATAACATGTTAATATTATACATATGTTTGCAACTAAGTTCTGTTAAAATAACAATTTCCATCAATAAAAACATATTATAATGCAGTATCCTTAGATATTTTAGGACACAGCAGAAAAATCTCTGACATTTAAATAAACAGTTTGTTTGCTCCTTACTTATCCATATGATAATCACACCCTGAGGGGGAGGCAGGGACCCTGTATTCATGTGACACCAGAGGGGACAATAGACATCTATATGAGAACAAAAGTCCAGGTGTGACCCTCTCATTGTCTCCCAACTGACAAGTTGTACTCATGTGAGTCACACAGAGAAAGGTGACACTCTCACATTAGTATAAATATCTGTGTAACACTCAGTGATATCACAGGAGGAACCAGAGAGACTTCATACTTACAGAGTTCTGCTAAACGGTAATATGCAAGCCCTGACATAAATCTTTATTAACAGCCTCACACTGTTGTGTTTTATATAATGATGAGAAAATATTGTTCTGTATTTTGTTATGATAAAGATAAAATATTTCACTTCATATAAGAAACTGAGTTTATATAAAATGTCACTGCAGTTATTTAATTTGTTTTCTATATTTTTTAAATAACGTGTTAATGAATTTAATGTTTAGTTCTTTCATTTAAACAGGCTAATTTAATACATAATGATTTTTAACATTCTGTAAAATGAATGTTTGTAGCAGAACCAAACCACATTTTTTTTATAAATAATCTTTTATTGAGATTCTTGGTACGCAGACAACAATAAAATAACATAACAAGTAATATACATTTACAGTTGACATTGTCTCATTTTTATATGTTACTAATAAAGAAAACAATTACGTCTCGCACATCGACATATGAGTGTTGTACATTACATAGTTATCAGTAATTTGAGAATCTTTTTGTTACATATAAATAATAGCATTTAACAGTGCCTAATACAATGGTTACTTATGAACCAACTTATATAGGAAATAAGGATATTCTAAATATGATAACCACAGAAATAATATATCTATATTCAAATAGAATTAGTTTAGTATAGTACATGGCTAGGTGTATAATATATCTTTAGTACAAATATAGGAGTGCATTTTGAAGGCATATTGTCAGATGGTATAGAATTCAAATAGCGACTTTCTCTGGTATAAACCCAGATCTCGAACGGCTCCTGGTATGTGTATATGATAAGGGCATGTGTATATGATAAGTGGACTGGAAGAGAGGGGAAGAAAAAGGGGGCGGGGAGAGGGGCGGGAGAAGGACCCTATAGTCTAAGGCCAGTATAAGATAGGGAAGTCACAGGGCTTGTATGAGTCTATGAGAGTCCCAAGTATACCATATATTGTGATACAAGTCTAATTTTTTCATCATTCTAAAGGCATATAGTTCCATAGCTTTAATGTATTCCATAATGGCCACAATTTTTGAAAAGGAGGGAGGAGAAGACTGTTTTCAGTCTCTCGCTATTGCGAGTTTCATGGCCATTAGCAGATATAGCATTAGAAATCTGTTCGCCTTTTGCAGATTAGATGCACCATGATGAAGGAGACCCAAGGTTGGACCTATTTGTACATTGATATGTAAGTCATGTAGGGTTTTGAAAACTAATCCCCATAAACCTCGTATTTTTGGATACTCCCACCATATGTGTATAGATGTGCCCAAGTTTCCACATTCTGTCCAGCAGAGAGGTGAAGATTAATAGAATTTGTGATGTGTAGTGGGGACTAAGTGCCAATGCACAGTGCTTTTGTAATAGAGCTTCCACAATGTTGCAGAATGTAGTCATTTTTTGGCTACCAGCAGCTCCCGGAACCACTTAGCAGTCTCTGTAACTGTATGTAGGTCTCTCTCCCAAGCTAAGTATTGGTTATGCTTGGTGGGTTCTGCAGGTGTGGTTAGTATGTGATAATGAAAAGAGAGGGAGCCCTTAAGGGATTTACCTAGTTCCCATCTATTTTCCCATTTCAACGGTATTTCAACGGTTTTCTAGAGTTGTGCCCGTCAAGTCCCCAGGAGGTTAATAGGCTTGTAAGGCGAAGATATTCAAAATTTAATGAATGCGGAAGTGAAAATAGCTCACTAGCAGATGTAAAATCCATTATTTTGTTTGCTCTATATAGATCTGTAATGTGAAGGTCTGCTTCCTCGGCCCATTTAGAGAGGTGTGTCTCGGGGAGGGATATCAGTATAGTAGAACTGCAACAACTAATCAACATAATCGATAATAATTGATTATGAAAATAGTTGTCAACGAATCTCATAATCGATTAGTTGGTTTGCAATTAGTTGGTCTGTGCAGAGCACCAGCTGCTTCCCTCCGATGAGCTCCTGTACATGGTGGTGTGTTTTATGGTTATGTCCTTAGCCTACAGGACATCTACAGACGTTTGCTTTTCACTTTTTTAGGACACTATATACAAGTTTATTTTTAAGTTTACAACTACTCCTGTCTTATGTGCAACCCATAAATAAAATAGGAGTCATAATTTGGATTGTTTATATACAATCAGCTGATTTGGGACTATACTTTGCATGATATAGTGGCGAGTTTGTTATTTACACCTAGCCCTAGATTGATGGCATTTGTTATATGAATTTATATCACTATTTATTACCTGTTTGCACAATTTTTAGCAAATCCCTTGCTATTGCTGATATTTGTACTCTATAGATAAATGTGTAAAGCTGTGTCCTTTTACTGATATATATAGTCTTTAGCCCTTTTGCCTTTTTTATTTTTCTTCCTATTTTTTTTTTATTTTTGTTTAAATAATTTTTATTGAGGTAACGAATTAAAATATAAACTTACACTGTAAAACAGCATGGCAACACGCCTATTTGACAAACAATAATATTGAAGCATCACACACAAGAGGCATGTCTTATACATATCAACCAGACTTTGGTTTCAGCTTATAAGGAAAATTGTCTAGCCATGTATAGTACCTCATTTTACTTTTATACATTTTCAGATGGACACTTAACTTACAAAATATATGCCACAGTCCTTGAGCCTGACCTCAGTAAAAAAAAAATGTCCAAATAAGAATGATTAGGCCTACAATTGTCCATATTATCTATAACAGAATATATAAAAAGAATATGGCTCCATCTTCACAGATTGATACACTAAAGTACAGTGATATCTATTGATTTCAGCATAAATATGTGCTTGCCAGGGTACCAAAATGAGCTGAATATCTAACATTTGAAGTGCAAACCAATGAACCAACCTCTTATTCTTTTTTTTTTTTACCCTCTCATGCAGTATAGGTCAATTTTAGACCTTAAATCTCTCTTACATCTAACCTGAGGGCTTTTAAGTAAAACAGGCCTCTCTTGAACCTGCATACCCATTAAACTTAAATACCAAGTATAATAATAATAATTCTGTAATATTATAACTTTTCCCCCCTGCAGGGTTATATTAATCACACATATAACATAAACTTTTGGTATCACTTAACAGGGGAGTTATTGTATACAAAACGTTTGGGTATGTCCTCCACTCTTTGCGAGGCAGTAAGAGATAAGCACAAATTAGCTGTATATGGTATAGAACATCTAACAGTTGAACTACAAATATGGGGTGGAGATTCAGTGCATTATATACATAGAGGTTGGTTTATATTTCTAAGTAAGGTTAGTGTCCTAAATTACAATTACACCTCTAGCTTAGGAATTATTGGGCTTAGGGATATTACTCAGGAAACTCCATCATATCACCTTTATATCCCAGCTGTACTTAAGGTGCTATACAGCCCCATCAATTATTCACACAGGAAAAATCAGCGATTCAATCATATAAAGTACAATAGTTATCCGAATGCTAGGCATACCCCAGGGAATTGCTAGCGACAAGTCATAAATAGTATACTGAACAGTAAAGTTTAACCCTGGCTATAGAATATGCAAATGGGGTAAAATGAAATGTCCCACACCCCAGTCACAAGAGTACTACCGGACTAAACATAGGGATGAACTCAGCCACTGTAGGCTTCATGATAACTTTTCACCCAGTCTGATATTTACGAGGAGTACTGCTGGATCTTGAGCTTGCCGTCCCCGGTCTAACCGACCCCAATTCTCTCCGCCCCCTGTGCATAGAGGGCCACGGAGCCCCGGGAATTTTTGTGCACCAAACTGCTATCCATGAACAGCAGGGCCAAAGTGCCCCATTCCAGCTTATGATGTCGGAAGCCAAAAAAGTAAGTAGGTGGTCGGGAAACCTTCCTGTAGCATTCTGCACTGTATAGGTCATGCACGGCGGAGTTTTGGACAGGTCTAGTTCCCCCGAGGTCAATTTCTCAGTTAGGAGAGCCAGCATAGTCCCCCGCAAATGGCAAAAGAGGATCTTGCTTCCGCCACCTCCACTTTCTATCTGGCTGAGAGATCTCAGTACAGTGCGCAGTTGATCTCTCGGCCATAGAGGCTGCAAATTGTAGTCCGACAGTAGGCATTGGTCTCTGCGTCGCAAACTTTCTCAGATCTAGGCTAGGGGAGCCAGTTTGAAACACCTCCCGCGACACTATTGCTAGCTTCTCCTCCATCTCATAGGTTTCCAGACCTGGGGGCCCAAAGGTTGTCGCCTGCTCTTTGTATCGCCATTTGTCTCCAAGCTGCGCAGCAGGTGGGCTTATTATTCTGTCAATCCTCTCACAAATCTTCCTGCCACGCTCTTCTAATAGTACCTGTATAAAGACAAGTAGCTCTTCCATGTTAGAAGAGTTAAGAGAATTGCTTATGTTCTCTTTATACCTGATATCCCAGGGGGGTGTTGAGTGCCTTCTCTATTAGAGCTGCCAGGCTTCTCAACGGTCCAGCCTGAATGACTTGCTGTATAAAAATTGAAAATATAGGTATCATCCGCTTCACTAAAGTTTCTTCTACAAGATGGTGTAAAATGCAGGAGTGGATGACACAGAAAAATGTAGATTACATGGCAGAATGTAAATTGCTGAGCAGAGTCTTCAGTTTAGCGACCATCTTGGGCCAGAGCCCGGACACGACCCCTTTCTTCCTATTTTTAATTAATTGGAATATGTACAAAATTCAACCTCTGTAAGTATATATCTGTTATTTTAATAGTGGACTAGATATTTCCCCCCCTAACCTTATAGATGGTTATTTACCACTACATATATATATTCAAGATATTTTTATGTTATAATGAAGTCCAGGCTTACTTTGTTGAGAGGCCCCTTGCATTGAAGGAGAACTAACAAAGATAAATAGAACACCTTGGTGAAATTGGCAAAACCCTATTTATGCTTCTCAGGCACGTCAACACCATCTGAGCGACTCTTCTCTGCTGCAGGCAAAAAACAGAGCCAGCCTCAGCAAAGATCATGTGGACATGTTGACATTTTTGCATTTCAATGCAAAGTTTCTGAAAGAGTGAATAACAGAATGTTATTAACAGTGATAGTCTAACTCTTACTAGTTCTACCTCTTTTCAAACAGTTTGTGGTTTTGTTTTGCTTAATTATAAAAAAATTGTTCTGCTGCTTAAAAAATTGGACCAACAGTTGTGTTAATGTAATAGTTGGAAGTTTATATTTATAACACTCAGTATATGGATTTTATTTTAAATATAGGAATTTTTTATTTATTTTAATCCGATTAGTCGATTATGAAAATAATCGTTAGTTGCAGCCCTACAGTATAGTATGTAATTTATAAATAGATGAAGGATGGGGGGATAGATTTGGCAGGGATTTCTTTGTGTCCCAGTGTTTAAGAGCATCTAGTATGAGGGGGTGATCCATTTTTAAGCTACTCTACAGATAGGAGGGGATCCAAGGGAGATCAGACAGTATGATGCCTCTAGGTAACATAGATTGTTCAACTTCTTGCCAACGGAAACTGCCGGCGTACATCAGTTTGTCAGCTGAGAAAGGCAAGCAGCATCATAGTATAGTAAAATACTAGGATACGAGGGACCCCCTCTATGGATTGGTGTTTGTATTATTATAGTAGCGGTGCGTGTTCGCTTACCCTTCCACACATAGGTGGTGATCAAGCTCTGTAATCTATTTAAGATGGCTCTGGGAATAAGGTAAGATGCTTTTACGTGCTCATGCACGATTTCCCCATAGACATCAATGGGGAGAGCTGGCTAAAAAAAAGCCTAACACCTGCAAAAAAAGCAGCGTAAAGCTCCGTAACGCAGCCCCATTGATTCCTATGGGGAAACAAAAAGTTATGTTTAAACCTAACACCCTAACATAAAAAACACGTCTAAACACCCCTAATCTGCCGCCCCTGACATCGCTGACACCTACATTACACTTATTAACCCCAAATCTGCCGCCCCCGACATCGCCGCCACCTACATTATACTTATTAACCCCTAATCGGCTGCCCCCAACATCGCCGACACCTACATAATGTTATTAACCCCTAATCTGCCGCCCCCAGCGTCGCCGCCACTATACTAAAGTTATAAACCCCTAAACCTAAGTCTAACCCTAACCTTAACACCCACTAACTTTAATGTAATTAAAATAAATCTAAATAAAACCTACTATTAATAACTAACTAATACCTATTTAAAACTAAATACTTACCTGTAAAATATATCTAAGCTAGCTACAATATAACTAATAGTTACATTGTAGCTAGCTTAGGTTTTATTTTTATTTCACAGGCAAGTTTGTATTTATTTTAACTAGGTAGAATAGTTACTAAATAGTTAATAACTATTTACTAACTACCTAGTTAAAATAAATACAAAATTACCTGTAAAATAAAACCTAACCTGTCTTACACTAACACCTAACCTTACACTACAATTAAATCAATTACATAACCCCTTAATGACCGAGGACGTGCAGGGTACGTCCTAAAAAAAAAGGCAGTTAATGCCTGAGAACGTACCCTGCACGTCCTCGGTTTGGAAAGCAGTTGGAAGCGATCCTGCTCGCTTCCAGCTGCTTTCCGGTTATTGCAGCGATGCCTCGATATCGAGGCATCCTGCAATAACACTGTCTGGCCATCCGATGCAGAGAGAGCCACTCTGTGGCCCTCTCTGCACCGGACATCGATGGCCGGTATCGTTGGTGGGTGGGAGCCGACTTGGGAGGCGGGTGGGCGGCCATCGGTGAGATGCGTAAGGTGGAGGGGGGCGGGATCGGAAGCGGAGCCGACGGGGGCGCGCACGCGTGCACGGGGCGGGAGCGGGTGGGAACCGCTACACTACAGAAAAAAAGTGAAAGAAAAGTAAAAAAAAAATTAAATAAACGTTTTTTTTTTAACCATCTAAGGGATCTGGAAGGGGTGGGGGGTTGGTCTTGGGGGGGGGGGGAAAGCTACACTACAGAAAAGGGACATTTTTTATTTAAAAAAAGCATTTTTTTCACTAAACTGGGTACTGGCAGACAGCTGCCAGTACCCAAGATGGCGCACATTAAGTCAGAGGGGGAGGGTTAGAGAGCTGTTTAGTGGGGGATCAGTGAGGTTGGGGGCTAAGGGGGATGAAATGGTGGCATGAAATATACCAAAATGGGCCTAGATCAATACTTGGGGTTGTCTACTACACTACACTAAAGCTAAAATTACCCCAAAAAGTTCCTTACATGCTCCCTAATTAACCCCTTCACTGCTGGGCATAATACACGTGTGGTGCGCAGTGGCATTTAGCGGCCTTCTAATTACCAAAAAGCAATGCCAAAGCCATATATGTCTGCTATTTCTGAACAAAGGGGATCCCAGAGAAGAATTTACAACCATTTATGCCATAATTGCACAAGCAGTTTGTAAATAATTTCAGTGAGAAACTGAAAGTTTGTGAAAAAATTTGTGAAAAAGTGAACAATTTTTTGTATTTGATCGCATTTGGCGGTGAAATGGTGGCATGAAATATACCAAAATGGGCCTAGATCAATAATTTGGGATGTCTTCTAAAAAAAAATATATACATGTCAATGGATATTCAGGGATTCCTGAAAGATATTAGTGTTCTAATGTAACTAGCGTTAATTTTGAAAAAAAATGGTTTGAAAATAGCAAAGTGCTACTTGTATTTATGGCCCTATAAGTTACAAAAAAAGCAAAGAAGATGTAAACATTGGGTATTTCTAAACTCAGGACAAAATTTAGAAACAATTTAGCATGGGTGTTTTTTGGTGGTTGTAGATATGTAACAGATTTTGGGGTTCAAAGTTAGAAAAAGTGTGTTTTTTTCCATTTTTCCTCATATTTTATAATTTTTTTATAGTAAATGATAAGATATGATGAAAATAATGGTATTTTTAGAAAGTCCATTTAATGGTGAGAAAAACGGTATATAATATGTGTGGGTACAGTAAATGAGTAAGAGGAAAATTTCAGCTAAACACAAACACCGCAGAAATGTAAAAATAGCCTTGGTCCCAAACGGACAGAAAATGGAAAAGTGCTCTGGTCACTAAGGGGATAAATTAAATACAATTAACTAAATTACAAAAAAAAAACTAAATTACACACAACAAATTATCAGATATTTAAACTAATTACACCTAATCTAATAGCCCTATCAAAATAAAAAAGCTCCCCCCAAAATAAAAAAAAACCCTAGCCTAAACTAAACTACCAATAGCCATTAAAAGGGCCTTTTGCGGGGCATTGCCCCAAAGAAATTAGCTCTTTTACCTGTAAAAAAAAATACAAACACCCCCCCCCCTCAACAGTAAAACCTACCACCCACACAACCAAACCCCCTAAATAAAATCCTATCTAAAAAACCTAAGCTCCCCATTGCCCTGAAAAGGGCATTTGGATGGGCATTGCCCTTATAAGGGCATTTAGCTCTTTTTCCACCCAAAAAGCTTATCTAAAAATAAAACCCACCCAATAAACCCTTAAAACAGCCTAACACTAACCCCCGAAGATCCACTTACAGTTTTTGAATACCCGACATCCATCCTCAACGAAGCCGGCAGAAGTCTTCATCCAACTGGGCAGAAGTATTCATCCAACTGGGCCGAAGTCTTCATCCAGACGGCATCTTCTGTCTTCATCCATCTGTTGCGGAGCGGGTCCATCTTCAAGACATCCGGCACGGAGCATCCTCTTCAATCGATGTCTTCTTCCGAATGAGGTTTCCCTTTAAATGACGTCATCCAAGATGCCGTCCCTTAGATTCTGATTGGCTGATAGATTTCTATCAGCCAATCGGAATTAAGGTTGAAAAAATCCTATTGGCTGTTGCAATCAGCCAATAGGATTGACCTTTCATCCTATTGGCTGATCCAATCAGCCAATAGGATTGAGCTCACATTCTATTGGCTGATTGGATCAGCCAATAGGATTGAAGCTCAATCCTATTGGCTGATTGCATCAGCTAATAGGATTTTTTCAACCTTAATTCTGATTGGCTGATAGAAATCTATCAGCCAATCGGAATCTAAGGGACGCCATCTTGGATGACGTAATTTAAAGGGAAACCTCATTTGGAAGAAGACATTGATTGAAGAGGATGCTCCGCGCTGGATGTCTTGAAGATGGACCTGCTCCGCGCCGGATGGATGAAGATAGAAGATGCTGTCTGGATGAAGACTTCTGCACGGTTGGATGAAGACTTCGGCCCGGTTGGATGAAGACTTCTGCTGCTTCGTGGAGGACTTCTGCCGGCTTTGTTGAGGATGGATGTCGGTTCTTCAAAAACTGTAAGTGGATCTTCAGGGGTTAGTGTTAGGCTTTTTTTAAGGGTTTATTGGGTTGGTTTGTTTTTAGACTAGGGTTTTGGGCGGAAAAAGAGCTAAATGCTCTTTTAAGGGCAATGCCCATCCAAATGCCCTTTTCAGGGCAATGGGGAGCTTAGGTTTTTTTAGTTAGGATTTTATTTGAGGGGTTAATTGTGTGGGTGGTGGCTTATACTGTTGGGGGGTTGTTTGTATTTTTTACAGGTAAAAGCGCTGATTTCTTTGGGGCAATGCCCCGCAAAAGGCCCTTTTAAGGGCTATTGGTAGTTTAGTTTAGGCTAGGTTTTTTTTATTTTGACGGGGCTTTTTTATTTTGATAGGGCTATTAGATTAGGTGTAATTAGTTTAAAAATCTGATAATTTTTTTATTTTGTGTAATTTAGTGTTTGTTTTTGTAATTTAGTTAATTGTATTTAATTTATGTAATTTATTTAATTGTAGTGTAAGGTTAGGTGTTAGTGTAAGACAGGTTAGGTTTTATTTTACAGGTAAATTTGTATTTATTTTAGCTAGGTAGTTAGTAAATAGTTAATAACTATTTAGTTACTAGTTTACCTAGTTAAAATAAATACAAACTTGCCTGTGAAATAAAAATAAAACCTAAGCTAGCTACAATGTAACTATTAGGGTTTATTTTACAGGTAAGTATTTAGTTTTAAATAGGATTTATTTAGTTATTAATAGTAGGTTTTATTTAGATTTATTTTAATTACATTAAAGTTAGTGTTAGGGTTAGGTTTAGGGGTTAATAACTTTAGTATAGTGGCAGCGATTTTGGGGCGGAAGATTAGGGGTTAATAAATGTAGGTAGGTGGCAGTGATGTTAGGGGCAGCAGATTAGGGGTTAATAACATTTAACTAGTGTTTGTGATGCGGGAGTGCGGCGGTTTAGGGGTTAATATGTTTATTATAGTGGCTGCGATGTCCGGAGCGGCAGATTAGGGGTCAATACATTTATTTTAGTGTTTGCGGGAGGGCCTCGGTTTAGGGGTTAATAGGTAGTTTATGGGTGTTATTGTACTTTTTAGCACTTTAGTTATGAGTTTTATGTTACAGCTTTGTAGCGTAAAACTCATAACTACTGACTTTCAGTTTACGGTATGGATCTTGCTGTATCGGCTGTACCGCTCACTTTTTGGCCACCCAGAAAAAGCTTGTAATATCGGCGCTATGGAAGTCCCTTTGAAAAAAGACTTTACGCAAATTGCGGTACAGCTTTTTTGTCAAGACTTGTAATAGCAGCGGTAGTGAAAAAGCAGCGTTATGACCCATAATGCTGCTTTTTCACTCATAACGCTTTTTCACTCATAACGCAAAATTCATAATCTAGCCATATATTTGCTAAAAGTTTCAATGCTTTCAAAGACTGCTGGCATGGATGTCCCGGGTGATGTCAAAAGAAGAGTGACATCATCAACGAACAGCGCTATTTTATGTTGGGAGCGGCCGAATAACATTCCAGTAATATCTGTGTTTAGTCTAATATCTTGGGCCAGGGGCTCTATAGCTAGGGCAAATAAAAAGGGGGGGGGTTATTGGCAGCCCTGCCTAGTACCATTGGTGATAGTAAAATATTCTGAATTGAACCCTACTCCTCAAACTCTAGCAGTCAGGTGGGAATAAAGAGCCTGGACCGCCAACACAAACTGATGGGGGAGATTCAATATTCGTAAGACCTCCCACAAGAAATCCCACCTGACCCTATCAAACGCCTACTCAGAATCAAGTGACAGGGCCAGGAGGGTAACCTTCTGTCTATCAGCCTTGTATAGGATAGCTAGGATATGCTGTGTATTATTAGGCTCCTCTCTACTAGGTACGAACCTCACCTGGTCCTTATGGATTATTTTTGGGATTAGTCCCGCTAATCTATTGGCTAGGATTTTTGAGTATAGTTTGACATCAAAATTGATAAGTGAAATAGGCCTGTAGCTCTGAAATATTTGGGGGTCCTTTCCTGGTTTAAGAATTGTTATGATTTCGGCCTATAGAAGTTCACTTAGGCCGTTGCCAATTCTAGCAAATTCATTAGCACTGCAGAACCTGTTGGCGCTCTACAAATAGCTGATAATAATAATAATTAAAGGTCTTCAACAGTAAAGGGTTTATAGTGTCTGCAAAGGTATTATAAAACTGTCCAGTGAATCCGTCCGGTCCTGGGGCCTTACTTGTTTTAACTTGTCTAATAGGGATCTGAGATGTTCTATTTGGTTGGGAGATGGAGATGGGAGATGGAGTGAGTCAAGATATGTGCAAGTAGTTAGGGCATCTATATTATGTCTATTTTGTGTTACATTTAGGTTATATAAGGAAGAATAATATGAACGGAATGATTCCCCTATATCAGCTGGGGATATCGTAAGGTGTTCTCCATTCTTGAAAGAGGAGATTTGTTGTTGAGCTTGCCTATGCCTAAATTTGGCGGCTAACATGGCGTTAGCTTTGGTGCTGTGGGAATAAAATATTTGTCTAAACTTGCTTAACATTTTTTGGGTCCTGGCTAGTTCCAGATGTCTGATGTCTGTTTGAATCTTCTCAAGACGTTATGCACCAAGTCTAGTAGGATTTGTTTTTTGTATGGATAAAATAGATCTATATAGGCATGTTAGTTCAGCTAACGACTTCCCTAAATTCTTGCGGGCTAGTGCAGCCTGCTTCATGCATAAAACATTGAAAAAAGCCTTAAGAGAAGCACAGACAAACTGTTTAGGAGTTTGGTCAGTGTCATTGAAGGTTATGAACTCTTTAATCTGTTACTCAAATTTTTGTAAAAGTATAGGGTCTTTAATAAACTTCCATTTCAGACTGGGTTCTTTTTGGGGCTGGATTAAGGGAGACTAGTACAGGATCGTGATCAGAACACTCGGTTAGTGGTATTGAGGAGCTGTGTACTGAGTTTAGTGTCCATGATGGGTCTGTAAAAAGATAATCGAGTCTAGAAAACATCTTGTGCGGGTTAGAGTAAAATGTAAAATCCCTGTCCACAGGATGAAAGGCTCTCTAAATATTGTATAACCCATATTGTGACATCAGAGATCTGAATGCGCTGGCCAGGGAGCTGGTGGAGCGATTGTGAGTGTACGCTTTGATTCCTTTGTTGTCAATAGAGGGGTCCCATACTAAGTTAAAGTCACCTTCTAATATTAGTGTACCCTGTTTAATCTCTATCACTAATTTAAGAATCTTCTTCAAAAATGGGATCTGATGAGTATTAGGTGCATATATGTTTGCTAGGGTGTAGGTGCGATTGTTGAGCTTATATATAACATATTTTGCCTCAGAGTCTCGTTCCACATGTATTGTCTCGACTGCTATGTTATCTTTAATTAGTATTCCAACTCCCCAAGCTTTAAAACTGTATGAGGATTCATATACTGTAGAGAAGTGTTAAATGAGAATCTTGAATCTCCTACCCACTGGGTCTCCTGTATGAACGCTACATTGGATTTAGTTTGTCTGAGGTTATTTAACAGGAGCCTTCTCTTTATTGGGGAATTCAAACCTTGGGCATTATGGGTTATAAATGTGAGGTCTATGATTTAAATATTTTGAGACAAAGAGGATTAGCAAGAGGGACCAATAGGGTAAAGCGAGAGAGGGGGAGAGAAGAGAAAAAAGAAAAAAAAAGGGGGGGGGGGATAAAGTGGATTAAGGGGCTTTAGCAAGAGCACCAGGAGATGCTAGAATTCTATATCCACTAAAGAAACAGTTTTTTTGCAAATGCAATATGCTTGAGGTAGTCTGGTGACAGTAAGGCCAGTGGGTAAACGCCTCTTGACGGTATTTGTAATGTGTTTGTGTTAAATTGTACTATTGCATTATAAAGGATATATACATATATATATATATATATATATATATATATATATATATATATATATATATATATATATATATATATACTGTATATGGGGCGGATTAGAAGATAGCTAGGTAAGTGGGGTAGTGATTTATCTGATTGAAGATAATAACTACTTGATTTATATATGGTATTGGATTTGAGTGATGGAATATAGGGAAGGAATTACAATGTACATTTAGGGTTGTGGAGTAGCTATGAAGGAAGAGAAAGTAGGTGTACGACCCCCCGCACTTTATAAATTATGAATGAAATAACTAAGAAGGTTCATGTGATAAGTGGCATAAATCTTACTAATATTATACTGTAGCGGCAACAATCTAAAATGTAATGTAGTAGTTATTAGCTTGAGAATAAACCAAACAAATGGAAAACCATATAAACAAACCAATATAAACATACCGTTACATAAAACTGGGAATAAAAGGGAGTAAACATGGAAGAAGAATCCACTCTAGAACTTATTGAAACATCTCTAAACATAGTATGTGAAAAAGAGACAAACATTTATACTTGTGTCCGAAGGTGATAGGAGAAGAGAACACGAGGAAGCTTACACTCTAAATATCATATCCTCATCAATACACATCTTTAAGCAATTGCTGGTAGCCTAAATTTTGATAGAAGATCTCTACTTGGCATTGGTGTACAACTATAATTTGCTGTTAGCCCTATCATTAGGTGTATAATCTATGTCTGTAACAAAATTGATATTAAACCCCTCAATATATTATTTATTATTGGCACTAATGAAGTTTTACTTCAAAACTTTACAATGCACCTCAAGTTTCATAGAGTATCTAAAGTACGTGTCAAAGTATGGGAATTCCACTAGCTTCAGAGGAGAAATATAAATACATTATATAGTTGTTAGTATTTTAAACATGGATTTGCTACTGTTAGAAATGGGGTCTCCAGTTGGCAGTCGGTTTGCACTCTGTCTAAGTAGGGACCCTCACTCTAGTTAGGATAAGGGAGATACCCACTCAGATAACCTCTTCTCACCCCCTTGGTAGCTTGGCACGAGCAGCAGGCTTATCTCAGAAGCAGTGTGTAAAGCATTTGCACATAACACACAGTAACACAGTGAAAACACTACAAAAGGGCACCACACCAGTTTTAGAAAAAATAGCCAATATTTAACTATTTAAAACAAGACCAAATACGATACAAATCCAGCATACAGTAATAAAAATATGAATGCTGCAAGATGTATTCAAAAACACAGTTCCTTGCAGTCGGCGTTGTGATACACAAAACCAACAGTTCAAGCCGGCCGCGGCGTCGCAAGCCAGCTACGGTGTCGGGAAGATCCGCAAACAGTACCTTGGATTTGCAGGGCGTCCTGATCCTTTTGGTGAGCTCCGGAGAGCGGCGTCGCTTCCGGAGTTGGTGCAGGAGTCGTCGGGCCCTTGGCGTTCACACGCGTTGCAAATCGAACTCCGGGCTGATGAAGTCAGGTGCGCCGGCGTCGGGGCTTCGGTGCGAAGCGGGACGATGCGACGTGCGGTGCCCACAGGTTACGGTGCAGGCAGCGGCTCGGTGACGGCATCCAGCGGCGTCAGTGAGACCAGGGCTGCGGTGTGAAGCGGGGCGGTGCGACGTGCAGTGTCCACCGGTCAAGGTGCAGGCAGGGATGCCTGGTGATGACACTGGAGTCAATGGTGCTTGCGTTGGTGGGCCGGGGCTGCGGGGCGGGACGGGACAGTGCTTCGTGT
Source organism: Bombina bombina (assembly GCF_027579735.1). Lineage (NCBI taxonomy): Eukaryota > Metazoa > Chordata > Amphibia > Anura > Bombinatoridae > Bombina > Bombina bombina. Next base: position 85,869 of record NW_026511615.1, read on the forward strand.
ACCTCACGAGCGGTGTCCACAGGCCACGGTGCAGGCAGCGGCGCCGGTGTCAGCAGGAGCGGCATCGTCGGGGATGCCCAGGCTGCGGTGTGAGCAGGCGATGCCGGAGTGTGGGGCCCACAGGTCGCGGTGCGAGCAGCGGCTCGGTGAAGTCGTCCGATGACGGTGTCGGTGAGACCAGGGCTGCGGTTCTCTTGCGCAAGCTTCCGGAAGCAGGCGGTCTGGTTCTGGAAGGCCAGCATGTAACTAAATACATCCTGAGGTGGCTTCCTAGGAGCTTGCTCCCAGCCCTCCTTCACCAGACTCAGAGGTCTTCTGACCGTGTGCCCATACAACAGTTCAAAGGGGCTAAAGCCCACCCCCTTCTGTGGTACTTCCTGGTAGACAAAGAGAATGCAGGGTAAGAGGAAGTCCCACTTACGCCTCATGGAGTCTGAGAGACCCCCAATCATGCCTTTCAGGGTTCGGTTGAATCTCTCAACCAACCCTTTACTTTGGGGGTGGTAAGGAGTGGTGAATTTGTAGTTCACTCCACATTCCTTCCACATGGCTTTTATATGCATGGACATAAAATTGGTACCCCGGTCAGATACCACCTCCTTGGGGAAACCCACTCGGGTAAAGATCCCCATCAGTGCCCTGGCCACAACGGGCGCGGTCACTGTCCTCAGCGGGATAGCTTCCGGGTACCGGGTGGCATGGTCCACCAAGACCAGGATGAACCTGTTGCCTAGGGCTGTCTTGGGGTCCAGAGGCCCTACTATGTCAATGCCCACCCGCTCAAAAGGGGTGCTCACGACAGGAAAGGGTTGGAGGGGGGCCACTTGCTTGGCAAGTCTGACAGGATCTGCAGAATGCATCAGAATGTTTTCTCATCTGGGGCCAATGAAAGTGGGTGACAAGCTGGTCAAAGGTCTTGCCTTGCCCCAAATGTCCTACCAGAGGCACATCATGAGCCAAACCCCATAGGAAGGCTCTGAAGTGTTGGGGTACCACCAGCACACGGGCTACCCCAGGTTCAGCAACCTTAGGCTCGCTGTACAGGAGATCATTCTCCCAGTAAATCTGGTGACCTTTGGGTTCAGCGCCAGCTTCCTGGTCTTCGGCCTGCAGCCCAAGACCCAGGAGAGTAGGGCACAGCTTCTGCTCTGCGCAGAACTCCTCCCTGGTGAGACCCCCCTCTTGCTGCCAATGTGTCAGCTCAGGTAGGTCTCCCAGTTCAGCCACTTGCTCCCCACGCATGCCCACTCTGGCAACCCTAACATCCCCAAGTGCGACCTGAGCTCCACCTCCTTCCAGGCGGAAGTCTCGAGGTCGTTGCCCAGCAGACAGTCAACTGGCATGGTGGGACTCACAGCTACCCTCAAGGAACCTGAGACCCCTCCCCACTCAAAGGGAACCTGCGCCACCTTACATCGGCACTCCGAGCTGTCCACTGCAACTACTTGGTGTAATACACCAGGGATTATGTGCTCTTCAGACACCAGGTGACACCGGACCGTGGTCACACTGGCTCCAGTATCTCTGAGAGCCTCTACCCTCTGCCCATTGATGGTCACCCACTGTCTGTATTTTTTAGTGTTATCAGGCATTAGGTTTCTCTGGACCATCTCACCGTCCCCTAGTGAGACAAGAGTCATCTCTGTGGGATCCCCACACCCCCCTGGGACCACCTCCTCCCCAAGCGCTACACTAGCCAACCCCTTTGTCTGCCCACCGCTGGGTGGTGGTGTCCACTTGGGACACTTGGGATCTCCCTTCATGTGACCCTCCTGGTCACAAGCAAAGCACTTACGGTGCCCTGCCTCTGCAGGCTTTCCTGCAGAGGCCCATGGTTTCTTATCTCCTGGGGAGTGGGATCACCCGGTTACTAGATTGGGGCCCTTTGGAAGACTCCTTTGGTTTACCCTTGTCCCCCCCCCACTCTGCTGCTGGGAACCCTGCCCACCTTTGGCAGAATATCCCCCATATACCTTTTTGTGGACTCTGGTACTTACCCAGTGGTCCGCCTCCATAGCAAGCTTCCTGGGGTCAGTCAGCCTACTATCAGTTAAGTGCTGGCGCAGCTCTGAAAAACACAGACTAGACAAGTGCTCCCACGCAATTAAGTTGTACAGCTCCTGAAAATCTGTCACATTGCTGCCCTTCACCCAACCATCCAGTGCTCTGCAAAACGAATCTACACATTCTAACCAGGTCTGGGACTCAGTTTTCTTACTTTGCCTAAACTGATCCCTGTACTTGTCAGGAGTGAGACCATACAGAGTGAGAAGGGCCTCCTTCATGTCAGCGTGGGTGAGGTTGTACCCCTTGCCCAAAGCTAGCAAAGTGTCCCTCCCCTCCTCTTTGAAGTGGTTCCACAATCTTGCCCCCCAATTCTTCTCAGGGACCCCATTCATGTGGATGGATGCTTCATATCCCTGAAACCACCTCTTTATGTCATCTCCCTTCTTGTACTCTCTCCCTACGTTTTTAGGAATGTGCACAATTCTGCCTGACTGCACTGAGGTATTGCTCCCACAATCCTGGCTGGACCTGCTCCTCCAAGAGCATTTTCTTCTCCTCCATTTTCAATCTCTCCAACTCAAGCTGGTGTCTCCTGGCGTCCCTCCTGTCCTCCAGCTCCTCTGGAGTCAGGCTCTTAGAACCACCACTGCTGCCTGAACCAGGGGGTACCTCCCCCCTAGCAGCTCCTGCACCCTTTAGTACATCTTCCCTAGGATTTGTGTCAGCAGACTCTCCATTTGGATCCTCAGCCTGCCCACTGGCAGCTCTGGTGGCTACCCAGGCCCTCAGCACCTTTTTTAGCTCATCCTTCTTGGTGAGGCCTCTGACCTGAACTTTGAGGTTTTTACAAACTGTCTTCAGTTCCTTAATGGTATAGGTTTCCAGCCTATCCTCCTCAAAAGCCAAATCCTGTGATGCAACTGAAGATGCTCTCGATTGAGACATGATGTCGTTGGAGTTCACTTGAACTCAAGATCAAAAATAGGTCAAAGAGAAAAACAAAAATAGAAATCTGTATGTGGCACGTAATGGTCTGCGATATGGTAGTAGTTTACACCAATCACTGTAAGTCAAGTGCAAATGCAAGTCCTATCCCCACCGCTGGCACCAATGTTAGAAATGGGGTCTCCAGTTGGCAGTCGGTTTGCACCCTGTCCAAGTAGGGACCCTCACTCTAGTTAGGATAAGGGAGATACCCGCTCAGATAACCCCTTCTCACCCCCTTGGTAGCTTGGCACGAGCAGCAGGCTTATCTCAGAAGCAGTGTGTAAAGCATTTGCACATAACACACAGTAACACAGTGAAAACACTACAAAAGGGCACCACACCAGTTTTAGAAAAAATAGCCAATATTTAACTATTTAAAACAAGACCAAATACGATACAAATCCAGCATACAGTAATAAAAATATGAATGCTGCAAGATGTATTCAAAAACACAGTTCCTTGCAGTCGATAGCTCCACCTGGGGCTATCACAGCGTCGTGATACACAAAACCAACAGTTCAGGCCGGCCGCGGCATCGCGGGCCAGCTACGGTGTCAGGAAGACCCGCAAACAGTACCTTGGATTTGCAGGGCATCGTGATCCTTGCGGTGAGCTCCGGAGAGCGGCGTCGCTTCCGGAGTCGGTGCAGGAGTCGTCGGGCCCTTGGCATTCACACACGTTGCGGATCGAACTCCAGGCTGATGAAGTCAGGTGCGCCGGCGTCGGGGCTGCGGTGCGAAGCAGGACGATGCGACGTGCGGTGCCCACAGGTTACGGTGCAGGCAGCGGCTAGGGGATGGCGTCCAGCAGCGTTGGTGAGACCAGGGCTGCGGAGTGAAGCGGGGCGGTGCGACGTGCGGTGTCCACTGGTCATGGTGCAGGCAGGGATGTCTGGTGACGACACTGGAGTCGATGGTGCTGGCGTCGGTGGGCCGGGGCTGCGGTGCAGGACGGGACAGTGCTTCGTGTACCTCACGAGCGGTGTCCACAGGCCACGGTGCAGGCATCGGCGCCGGTGTCAGCAGGAGCGTCGTCGTCGGGGATGCCCAGGCTGCGGTGTGAGCAGGCGATGCCGGAGTGCGGGGCCCACAAGTCGCGATGCGAGCAGCAGCTCGGTAAAGTCGTCCGATGACGGCGTCGGTGAGACCAGGGCCGCGGTGCAAAGCGGGGCAATGCGGCTCTGTGGGGCGTCAACAAGTCACAGTGCATGCCAGCGGCGTCGGTGGCGGCATCGCAGTGATTTCTCCTCTTGCACAGCACAAAACACACAGTTCCCAGTGCTGCAGGTCAAGGAAACTCAAGTATTTGGTGTCCCTGAGACTTCCAACAGGAGGCAAGCTCTACTCCAAGCCCTTGGAGAACTTTCTCAAGCAGGACACACAGCAAAGTTTACCCTTTGCACTCTTTTCAGGCAGAAGCAGCAACTGCAGGCCAGTCCAGTAAAGCAACACAGCAAAGGGACAGTACTCCTCCTCCAGCTCTTCAGCTCTTCTCCTTGCAGAGGTTCCTCGTGAGTCCAGCAAGATCCTAGAAAGATTCCAGAAAGATTCTAAAGTCTGTAGTTTTGGGTGCTCTTCTTATACACATTTTGGCCTTTGAAGTAGGTTTACTTCAAAGAAGATTCTCACTTGCTTGTGAAATCCTGCCTTGCCCAGGCAAGGCCTCAGGCACACACCAGGGGGTTGGAGTTTGCATTGTGTGAGGGCAGACACAGTCCTTTCAGGTGTGAATGACCACTCCTCCCCTCCCTCCTAGCAGAGATGGCTCATCAGGAAATGCGGGCTACACCCCAGCTCCCTTTGTGTCACTGTCTAGTGAGAGGTGCAAACAGCCCAACTGTCAAACTGACCCAGACAGGGAATCCACAAACAAGGCAGAGTCATAGAATGGTTTAAGCAAGAAAATGCTCACTTTCTAAAAGTGGCATTTTCGAACACACAATCTCAAAACCAACTTTACTAAAAGATGTATTTTTAAATTGTGAGCTCAGGGACCCCAAACTCCACCTGTCCATTTGCTCTCAAAGGGAATCTACGCTTTAATCATTTATAAAGGTAGCCCCATGTTAACCTATGAGAGAGATAGGTCTTGCAACAGTGAAACCGAATTTGGCAGTATTTCACTGTTAGGACATATAAACCATATTACTATATGTCCTACCTTAACCATACACTGCACCCTGCCCATGGGGCTACCTAGGGGTGTCTTACATGTAAGAAAAGGAAAGGTTTAGGCCTGGCAAGTGTGTACACTTGCCAAGTCGAATTGGCAGTTGAAAACTGCACACACAGACACTGCGGTGGCAGGTCTGAGACATGATTACAGGGCTACTTATGTGGGTGGCACAATCAGTGCTGCAGGCCCACTAGTAGCATTTGATTTACAGGCCCTGGGCACTTCTAGTGCACTTTACTAGGGACTTACCAGTAAATCAAATATGCCAATCATGGATAAACCAATCAACAGTACAATTTACCTAGGGGGCACTTGCACTTTAGCGCTGATTAGCAGTGGTAAAGTGCGCAGAGACAATAAACCAGCAAAAGCCAGTCCAAAACCAGGAGGTCAGAAGGCAAAAAGACAGGGGAGACACGCCAAAAAGCTGCCAGGTCTAACAGCTACTAATCATATAATCTGTTAAAGGCAAGGGTGAGGCTTCTAAACACTATACCCCCTGTTCTTCAACATAAAATGAGTCACCATTATAGATAAAGCAGCCAAGAATATAAAGCATAAGCCTCCCTATATTATCCAAAGTATTTGCCAAGCTATGTGGATTCTACTAGCTACAGAGGAAAAGTATAAATACCTTACATAGATAATATTTTAAATCTGGAATTGCTACTAAACATATATGTCTGATGGAGGAAAGGGAGTGGCCTCCAATAACTATACATCCAGAATTTTAACATTAAATGAGTCACCATTATAAATAGTAAGGGAATAACATATCAGAAGAGATGAATACAATAATAACTTTTTAACTAGTGGAAACCTGTGTAAGTGGGTATCCTGGTGCAACCCAGCATACCTCTAAGTCCTGAATATTCAAAGGCGTGGTAGGTTAATCTTGCAGAGAAAGTCTCTTCTTAAGTGTCTTGGAAAGCCCCATATCATGGGCTTGGGGCTATATATAAAAAAGGATACAGTTATCTAGATGTCAGTCGTGAAGGATCTTTTCTCTTAGGGTGCTCTGTGGAGTGTCCAGATGAGGGACTCCATTCTGGAGCTGCAGCACTCAGTGATTGGAATTTGGAGCGATCTTTGGAAGAAGCAGATGATGACTGTAAGAGGTCCAGTTTTCCAATAGTTCTAAACCTGTTTGAGGGAAGAGATGGTGTAGGACTGTCCATTATGTTGAAAAAACAATTTTACTGGGAACCCCATCTATATTTTATAGCTTGGTTCCGTAGGCATTGAGTAACAGGATGAAAGGTTCTCCTCTTTGTCGAAGTGTGAGAAGATAAATCTGTGAATGGTTGGAATGTTTGGAAGTGGTCAGGGAGTGATTTATTTAGCAAAGCAGCTTTCAGTACCTTGTCTTTAAAAGTAAAATAATGGAGACGAATAATTACGTCTCTTGGCTGTTCTGTGTTGGTGTTCCGTGGGTGCAGGGCCCTATGAGCTCTATCTATTGTCGATTCCTGTTCTTGGAAGGACCCTAAGAGGACTTTAAAGAGATCTGTAAGGTATTCAGGTAGATATGCGGACGAGACACTTTCAGGGATACTGCGGATACGGATATTATTTCTCCTTGAACAGTCCTCAAGGTCAGCTAATTTTGTCTCCAACTCAGTTATCTGTTCCGCTAGTGACTGTGAATACGATAGTAAGTTGACATGATCCGTGGCCATATCTTCATGCTTCCTCTCTAATGTATCAGTTCTTTTGCCCAAGGAGGCTATGTCTCTTTTGAGATCAGTTACTGTTGTTTTAATGTCTTGTTTTAAAGAGGCATGATGTGAGTCCATCTTAGCTGAAAGGTAATCAATCAATTCAATGATTGAGATATCATTGTTAGTATGTGTGATATTTTGCGGGCTTGCGGTTCCTGCTGACCTATGAGGTGTAGGAGAATCACAACGTCTTCATCAGAGAAATCTCTTTTCATTTGTAGTTTGCTGCTAAAATGATCTACAACTGTTCTCTTGGGTCCCTCCTGATGCTTTGATTTTTTTCTCTGAGAATGTGCCATTTGCGTAGGTTGTGAACCAGCGGTTCTTGGATAATTTTGATGAAGTTGACAAATAGATTAGACATGTGCATTTCGTTTCGTTCCGAATGAATTTGTCAAATTTGGAGATTCGGATCGATTCAAATTTCCAAATTACCGTAGCACTGAATCTAACGAATAAATCCAAATTAGTTTGGATTTATTTGTAACATTCGGATGGCCATGGACTAATCACAATTACACTAGTATTGTACTGTATATTAGGTTATATCACTCTGCTATGGGTTACACTTAATATTACAGTACATAATACTAGTCTAATACACAGCACATCCCACCTAACACATACCGAACTTCTGAATTTACGAATCCGAACCGAATACATCCGAATTTATTTTAATCAGAATGAATCCGAACAAATCCTAAACTAATACATTCAAATGTATCCGAATTCGAATCGATCCGAAAACGAAATTCGAAAACATCCGAATCGATCCGAAACTAATTTTTTCGCGGGGGACTAGTCTAAAATAAATGAGACATATCTGGGCTAAAAGCCAGTAGTTAGGAGAGGATAGACCTGTAGTGATCTCATCTGAGGTCAGAAGCTTCAGGTTAAATAGTAAATCGGGGGGGGGGGGGGTCCCCTACTCCATGTGGAGTCGTAGCACACCATAATTGTAATGGGGTCCGGAATTATTTATTGTAGTGGGAATGAATTACGTAACGGGTCTTGTGATGGCAGGGAATTGTATTAACCACACAACCTCTGGGATGTATCCACAAGGGACGGTAAAAGGATCAGGGAACTTTAGGATAATACCTACTAGGGGTGAGAAAATGGGAAAGGGGGAGACTAGTGTGTTCAATCTGTTACCCAGGTGATGTGCTTATAATATTCAGTCCCAAAGGATGAGGATCCCTAATTTGCCTGCTGCTCACATAAAAATAGGGTAGTTCCTTAGCTATTTCTGTTTCACACAATTTATGAGGTGAACTGTAGTGCTACAGGTATAGATAAAATTAGGGACTTGCACCTTGAATACAGTCGGTAAATTCGCACCTAGTAACTGTTATGGTGCCGATGAGAAAAGTCTTTTGGTGTTTCTCTCTGGTTTTATGGAAGTGTTGGTATTCCTCTCTAAATCAGCCGCATCTCCACTATAGCCTAAAACCCCTCACTCTTAATATAAGTGAGATGTGAAGTTCTGAGTAGCTCCAGCTGGTACTTATTAAATATATTAATAATACTTATTGGTAGTACTGAGAAAAGTAGTCTCCTTTTGCAATTACAGCTGTCTTAGTCAGGGCCAAGATGGAGGTTGTTTGCACCACTTCTATTGTGGCTCAGGATATGAGGTGTGGAAGACTGTTTATCCCAAAAGCATTAGGGACTTCTGTTTTATTATTATTTTAAGGCCTTAAACCAGTCCAGGTACATATAGGGTATCCAGCTCTGAGGTGTAACACTAGTGCCAGATTATTCCCCTAGAGAGAGTCATGAGCCACGTGGACAAAAAGCCTGAAATAGGTCACTTGTTTTCTGAACCTTTAATCTGTCCCAAGTTGTCCTGTAACATACCCACTTCAGGTTATAATTTGCAAAGTGCTCAGTTCGGGTGTATGGTCGTCAGGTGTGTAATGTATGGTGCAAGCTCCCACAGGAGCAGCTCACCTATCTCACCGTTTTTTGTAGGCCTCACTCAGGCTGAGATCTGTGTTGGCTGTTCTGAGCAGACCTCAGGAGCGGAGCCCTGACCCTCCGGAGTGAGGAAATATGGGTGAAGCTTAGGTGGCTATCCAACTTGTTATCACGGTCTGAGTTCCGTACTAGGCCGCAGCCGTGGCTTGGTGGTAAGGACGGAGCTATTGAGCTGATGGTCTGATGATCCTATCCCAGACTGGAGCTGAGGGACAGTATGGGTCGTTGGATGCCGGGTTAGAAGAATAAGAGAGTAGGTTGCCGGGGTTATATGGCTAAAAATGTGGTAATTATGGTATTAGATATCAGAGCTCCCTAGTTATGCGACTGCTTGTCTCGGCGGTTAGCTCCGCCCCCCATCAAACCATATTTTAAAGCTTGAGTAGATCTGTCCAATAATACATTTGTGGGGGTTGTTCCTGATATTCAATGAGCAAAAGATTTATAAGTATCAGCCAACCAGAATCCTGTATTTCCCTATAGGTTTATAATTACCTATAAAGCCTAGATTAACCATTTTTCATTTAATCTCTTGATGACATCACTTGTCTTTCTACAGGGGTGTTTTTATAACAGTGCGGTCTCGCTGTCAGCTGTGAGACTGCGCTATTTTAGCAAGAGTGCAGTAGGGTCTAATAGTGCGGCAAGACTCGCTCTATTACAGACAGACAATCACTTAACATGGCACGTCACAGTCGTTAAGGGTTTACAGTGATTTTGAAGCTGCTATTTGCTTCAGTAATAAATATCACTCAGCTTATGGCCCTGTTGTATCAGTCTCATCACATTTACTGATCTAATCATAAATATCTTGTGATCTGCATATTATTTTATTTCTAATGAGGTTATTTTATAATACATTTCTTATTTCTATTAGCTGCACCTGTTTATCATCAGAACGTTTATCCCACTGATCTGTGACTGATTCTTGTTGTTAGTAAAGACCTTAGTAAATGTATTCTGCACCTTCAGCTGCTGCTGTTTATGTCACATGATCACAGACTTAAAGGGACAGTGTCCTGTAAATTTGGTTTCCCCTTAAAGGGACAAGAAACCCAAAATGTTTTTCATTGTTTAGTTAGAACATATAAACTTTCCAATTTACTTCTATTATGAAGTTTCCTTCATTCTTTTGGTATCCTTTATTGAAGCAGCAGTAATGCACTACTGGGAGCTAGCTGAACATATCAGGTGAGACAATGACAAGAGGTTTGTATGTGCAGCCACTAATCAGCAGCGAGCGCACTATAGTGCATTGTATGCTTTGTCACAAAGGTCTCCAATGGAACAAATCAGATTCAATAATAGAAGTAAACAGAAAGTTGATTAAATTTAAATCATGAAAGTTTAATTGTGACTTTGCTGTTCCTTGTAATGTGTTTCTAATTACTTTTTATAACAGTGTATAAAAGAGTATAAAATGTATGGGGTATTTCACATTTAGGTTTATTTTTATATAAAATAGCTGTTTCAGATTTTTTTCCATTATCACATTTTACACAATGTTTATAAAACACACGTTATGTGACACCAGCTGCTACTTAGCATGTGCAAGAGTTTATATTATATACAGATATGAGTCTGTTATTGGCTGATCACTGTCACATGATACAGGTGCAGAACAAATTGTACACAATGTTTATAAAACACACGTTATGTGACACCAGCTGCTACTTAGCATGTGCAAGAGTTTATATTATATACAGATATGAGTCTGTTATTGGCTGATCACTGTCACATGATACAGGTGCAGAACAAATTGTACACAATGTTTATAAAACACACGTTATGTGACACCAGCTGCTACTTAGCATGTGCAAGAGTTTATATTATATAGTACAGATATGAGTCTGTTATTGGCTGATCACTGTCACATGATACAGGTGCAGAACAAACTGTACACAATGTTTATAAAACACACGTTATGTGACACCAGCTGCTACTTAGCATGTGCAAGAGTTTATATTATATACAGATATGAGTCTGTTATTGGCTGATCACTGTCACATGATACAGGTGCAGAACAAATTGTACATAATGTTTATAAAACACACGTTATGTGACGCCAGCTGCTACTTAGCATGTGCAAGAGTTTATATTATATACAGATATGAGTCTGTTATTGGCTGATCACTGTCACATGATACAGGTTATGTGACACCAGCTGCTACTTAGCATGTGCAAGAGTTTATATTATATACAGATATGAGTCTGTTATTGGCTGATCACTGTCACATGATACAGGTGCAGAACAAATTGTACACAATGTTTATAAAACACACGTTATGTGACACCAGCTGCTACTTAGCATGTGCAAGAGTTTATATTATATACAGATATGAGTCTGTTATTGGCTGATCACTGTCACATGATACAGGTGCAGAACAAATTGTACACAATGTTTATAAAACACACGTTATGTGACACCAGCTGCTACTTAGCATGTGCAAGAGTTTATGTTATACACAGATATGAGTCTGTTATTGGCTGATCACTGTCACATGATACAGGTGCAGAACAAATTGTACACAATGTTTATAAAACACACGTTATGTGACACCAGCTGCTACTTAGCATGTGCAAGAGTTTATATTATATACAGATATGAGTCTGTTATTGGCTGATCACTGTCACATGATACAGGTGCAGAACACATTGTACACAATGTTTATAAAACACAGGTTATGTGACACCAGCTGCTACTTAGCATGTGCAAGAGTTTATATTATATACAGATATGAGTCTGTTATTGGCTGATCGCTGTCACATGATACAGGTGCAGAACAAAATGTACACAATGTTTATAAAACACACGTTATGTGACACCAGCTGCTACTTAGCATGTGCAAGAGTTTATATTATATACAGATATGAGTCTGTTATTGGCTGATCACTGTCACATGATACAGGTGCAGAACAAATTGTACATAATGTTTATAAAACACACGTTATGTGACACCAGCTGCTACTTAGCATGTGCAAGAGTTTATATTATATACAGATATGAGTCTGTTATTGGCTGATCACTGTCACATGATACAGGTGCAGAACAAATTGTACACAATGTTTATAAAACACACGTTATGTGACACCAGCTTCTACTTAGCATGTGCAAGAGTTTATATTATATACAGATATGAGTCTGTTATTGGCTGATCACTGTCACATGATACAGGTGCAGAACAAATTGTACACAATGTTTATAAAACACACGTTATGTGGCACCAGCTGCTACTTATCATGTGCAAGAGTTTATATTATATACAGATATGAGTCTGTTATTGGCTGATCACTGTCAAATGATACAGGTTATGTGACACCAGCTGCTACTTAGCATGTGCAAGAGTTTATATTATATACAGATATGAGTCTGTTATTGGCTGATCACTGTCACATGATACAGGTGCAGAACAAAATGTACACAATGTTTATAAAACACACGTTATGTGACACCAGCTGCTACTTAGCATGTGCAAGAGTTTATATTATATACAGATATGAGTCTGTTATTGGCTGATCACTGTCACATGATACAGGTGCAGAACAAATTGTACACAATGTTTATAAAACACACGTTATGTGACACCAGCTGCTACTTAGCATGTGCAAGAGTTTATATTATATACAGATATGAGTCTGTTATTGGCTGATCACTGTCACATGATACAGGTGCAGAACACATTGTACACAATGTTTATAAAACACACGTTATGTGACACCAGCTGCTACTTAGCATGTGCAAGAGTTTATATTATATACAGATATGAGTCTGTTATTGGCTGATCACTGTCACATGATACAGGTAATGTGACACCAGCTGCTACTTAGCATGTGCAAGAGTTTATATTATATACAGATATGAGTCTGTTATTGGCTGATCACTGTCACATGATACAGGTGCAGAACAAATTGTACACAATGTTTATAAAACACACGTCATGTGACACCAGCTGCTACTTAGCATGTGCAAGAGTTTATATTATATACAGATATGAGTCTGTTATTGGCTGATCACTGTCACATGACACAGGTGCAGAGCAAATTGTACACAATGTTTATAAAACACACGTTATGTGACACCAGCTGCTACTTAGCATGTGCAAGAGTTTATATTATATACAGATATGAGTCTGTTATTGGCTGATCACTGTCACATGATACAGGTGCAGAACAAATTGTACACAATGTTTATAAAATACACGTTATGTGACACCAGCTGCTACTTAGCATGTGCAAGAGTTTATATTATATACAGATATAAGTCTGTTATTGGCTGATCACTGTCACATGACACAGGTGCAGAACAAATTGTACACAATGTTTATAAAACACACGTTATGTGACACCTGCTGCTACTTAGCATGTGCAAGAGTTTATATTATATACAGATATGAGTCTGTTATTGGCTGATCACTGTCACATGATACAGGTGCAGAACAAATTGTACACAATATTTATAAAACACACGTTATGTGGCACCAGCTGCTACTTAGCATGTACAAGAGTTTATATTATATACAGATATGAGTCTGTTATTGGCTGATCACTGTCACATGATACAGGTGCAGAACAAATTGTACACAATGTTTATAAAACACAGGTTATGTGACACCAGCTGCTACTTAGCATGTGCAAGAGTTTATATTATATACAGATATGAGTCTGTTATTGGCTGATCACTGTCACATGATACAGGTGCAGCACAAATTGTACACAATGTTTATAAAATACACGTTATGTGACACCAGCTGCTACTTAGCATGTGCAAGAGTTTATATTATATACAGATATGAGTCTGTTATTGGCTGATCACTGTCACATGATACAGGTGCAGAACAAATTGTACACAATGTTTATAAAACACACGTTATGTGACACCAACTGCTACTTAGCATGTGCAAGAGTTTATATTATATACAGATATGAGTCTGTTATTGGCTGATCACTGTCACATGATACAGGTGCAGAACAAAATGTACACAATGTTTATAAAACACACGTCATGTGACACCAGCTGCTACTTAGCATGTGCAAGAGTTTATATTATATACAGATATGAGTCTGTTATTGGCTGATCACTGTCACATGATACAGGTGCAGACCAAATTGTACACAATGTTTATAAAACACACGTTATGTGACACCAGCTGCTACTTAGCATGTGCAAGAGTTTATATTATATACAGATATGAGTCTGTTATTGGCTGATCACTGTCACATGATACAGGTGCAGCACAAATTGTACACAATGTTTATAAAACACACGTTATGTGACACCAGCTGCTACTTAGCATGTGCAAGAGTTTATATTATATACAGATATGAGTCTGTTATTGGCTGATCACTGTCACATGATACAGGTGCAGAACAAAATGTACACAATGTTTATAAAACACACTTTATGTGACACCAGCTGCTACTTAGCATGTGCAAGAGTTTATATTATATACAGATATGAGTCTGTTATTGGCTGATCACTGTCACATGACACAGGTGCAGAGCAAATTGTACACAATGTTTATAAAACGCACAATATGTGACACCAGCTGCTACTTAGCATGTGCAAGAGTTTATATTATATACAGATATGAGTCTGTTATTGGCTGATCACTGTCACATGATACAGGTGCAGAACAAAATGTACACAATGTTTATAAAACACACGTCATGTGACACCAGCTGCTACTTAGCATGTGCAAGAGTTTATATTATATACAGATATGAGTCTGTTATTGGCTGATCGCTGTCACATGACACAGGTTTAGAACAAATTGTACACAATGTTTATAAAACACACGTTATGTGACACCAGCTGCTACTTAGCATGTGCAAGAGTTTATATTATATACAGATATGAGTCTGTTATTGGCTGATCACTGTCACATGACACAGGTGCAGAGCAAATTGTACACAATGTTTATAAAACGCACAATATGTGACACCAGCTGCTACTTAGCATGTGCAAGAGTTTATGTTATATACAGATATGAGTCTGTTATTGGCTGATCACTGTCACATGATACAGGTGCAGAACAAATTGTACACAATGTTTATAAAACACATGTTATGTGACACCAGCTGCTACTTAGCATGTGCAAGAGTTTATATTATATACAGATATGAGTCTGTTATTGGCTGATCACTGTCACATGATACAGGTGCAGAACAAATTGTACACAATGTTTATAAAACACATGTTATGTGACACCAGCTGCTACTTAGCATGTGCAAGAGTTTATATTATATACAGATATGAGTCTGTTATTGGCTGATCACTGTCACATGATACAGGTGCAGAACAAATTGTACACAATGTTTATAAAACACACGTTATGTGACACCAGCTTCTACTTAGCATGTGCAAGAGTTTATATTATATACAGATATGAGTCTGTTATTGGCTGATCACTGTCAGATGATACAGGTGCAGAACACATTGTACACAATGTTTATAAAACACAGGTTATGTGACACCAGCTGCTACTTAGCATGTGCAAGAGTTTATATTATATACAGATATGAGTCTGTTATTGGCTGATCACTGTCACATGATACAGGTGCAGAACAAATTGTACACAATGTTTATAAAACACACGTTATGTGACACCAGCTGCTACTTATCATGTGCAAGAGTTTATATTATATACAGATATGAGTCTGTTATTGGCTGATCACTGTCACATGATACAGGTGCAGAACAAATTGTACACAATGTTTATAAAACACAGGTTATGTGACACCAGCTGCTACTTAGCATGTGCAAGAGATTATATTATATACAGATATGAGTCTGTTATTGGCTGATCACTGTCACATGATACAGGTGCAGAACAAATTGTACACAATGTTTATAAAACACACGTTATATGGCACCAGCTGCTACTTAGCATGTGCAAGAGTTTATGTTATATACAGATATGAGTCTGTTATTGGCTGATCACTGTCACATGATACAGGTGCAGAACAAATTGTACACAATGTTTATAAAACACACGTTATGTGACACCAGCTGCTACTTAGCATGTGCAAGAGTTTATATTATATATAGATATGAGTCTGTTATTGGCTGATCACTGTCACATGATACAGGTGCAGAACAAATTGTACACAATGTTTATAAAACACACGTTATGTGATACTAGCTGCTACTTAGCATGTGCAAGAGTTTATATTATATACAGATATGAGTCTGTTATTGGCTGATCACTGTCACATGATACAGGTGCAGAACACATTGTACACAATGTTTATAAAACACACGTTATGTGACACCAGCTGCTACTTAGCATGTGCAAGAGTTTATATTATATACAGATATGAGTCTGTTATTGGCTGATCACTGTCACATGATACAGGTAATGTGACACCAGCTGCTACTTAGCATGTGCAAGAGTTTATATTATATACAGATATGAGTCTGTTATTGGCTGATCACTGTCACATGATACAGGTGCAGAACAAATTGTACACAATGTTTATAAAACACACGTCATGTGACACCAGCTGCTACTTAGCATGTGCAAGAGTTTATATTATATACAGATATGAGTCTGTTATTGGCTGATCACTGTCACATGATACAGGTGCAGAACAAATTGTACACAATGTTTATAAAACACACGTTATGTGACACCAGCTGCTACTTAGCATGTGCAAGAGTTTATATTATATACAGATATAGGTCTGTTATTGGCTGATCACTGTCACATGACACAGGTGCAGAACAAATTGTACACAATATTTATAAAACACACGTTATGTGGCACCAGCTGCTACTTAGCATGTACAAGAGTTTATATTATATACAGATATGAGTCTGTTATTGGCTGATCACTGTCACATGATACAGGTGCAGAACAAATTGTACACAATGTTTATAAAACACAGGTTATGTGACACCAGCTGCTACTTAGCATGTGCAAGAGTTTATATTATATACAGATATGAGTCTGTTATTGGCTGATCACTGTCACATGATACAGGTGCAGAACAAAATGTACACAATGTTTATAAAACACACTTTATGTGACACCAGCTGCTACTTAGCATGTGCAAGAGTTTATATTATATACAGATATGAGTCTGTTATTGGCTGATCACTGTCACATGATACAGGTTATGTGACACCAGCTGCTACTTAGCATGTGCAAGAGTTTATATTATATACAGATATGAGTCTGTTATTGGCTGATCACTGTCACATGATACAGGTGCAGAACAAAATGTACACAATGTTTATAAAACACACGTCATGTGACACCAGCTGCTACTTAGCATGTGCAAGAGTTTATATTATATACAGATATGAGTCTGTTATTGGCTAATCGCTGTCACATGACACAGGTTTAGAACAAATTGTACACAATGTTTATAAAACACACGTTATGTGACACCAGCTGCTACTTAGCATGTGCAAGAGTTTATATTATATACAGATATGAGTCTGTTATTGGCTGATCACTGTCACATGACACAGGTGCAGAGCAAATTGTACACAATGTTTATAAAACGCACAATATGTGACACCAGCTGCTACTTAGCATGTGCAAGAGTTTATGTTATATACAGATATGAGTCTGTTATTGGCTGATCACTGTCACATGATACAGGTGCAGAACAAATTGTACACAATGTTTATAAAACACAGGTTATGTGACACCAGCTGCTACTTAGCATGTGCTATATATTATATACAGATATGAGTCTGTTATTGGCTGATCACTGTCACATGATACAGGTAATGTGACACCAGCTGCTACTTAGCATGTGCAAGAGTTTATATTATATACAGATATGAGTCTGTTATTGGCTGATCACTGTCACATGATACAGGTGCAGAACAAATTGTACACAATGTTTATAAAACACACGTTATGTGACACCAGCTGCTACTTAGCATGTGCAAGAGTTTATATTATATACAGATATGAGTCTGTTATTGGCTGATCACTGTCACATGATACAGGTGCAGAACAAATTGTACACAATGTTTATAAAACACACGTTATGTGACACCAGCTGCTACTTAGCATGTGCAAGAGTTTATATTATATACAGATATGAGTCTGTTATTGGCTGATCACTGTCACATGATACAGGTGCAGAACAAATTGTACACAATGTTTATAAAACACAGGTTATGTGACACCAGCTGCTACTTAGCATGTGCAAGAGTTTATGTTATATACAGATATGAGTCTGTTATTGGCTGATCACTGTCACATGATACAGGTGCAGAACAAATTGTACACAATGTTTATAAAACACACGTTATGTGACACCAGCTGCTACTTAGCATGTGCAAGAGTTTATATTATATACAGATATGAGTCTGTTATTGGCTGATCACTGTCACATGATACAGGTGCAGAACAAAATGTCAGAAATAAATCTACTGCTCTTTAGAAATTTACTACATTGTATTGTTAGTATGCATCTGTTCATTTTGTTATTATAAATACGTTATGAACATTTTAAATGAGCTGAGCTTGCTAAGAGATCATATCTCATTATCTTATCAATCTATGTAAACACAAAGGCTTCCTTTTATTATCTCTGTCCTAGATAACAATAAAAACTAACATTTTAGTGCCTGCCCCCCCCCCCCCCCTGCAGTGTGATTTAAGACAACTAACTACTGACCAAGAGAAGTTAAAGGACTGGGTGTAGAGCGCATGACAAATACAAAATGTGGAGTCTTTTAAGCATTGTACAAATTGGTCACAAGGAGGGGTAGCTATCCGGTACAGAAAGACTACAGATACAGTGTGTAGCTTCATGCGGTCTGTAACAATGGACTATCACACGCATAGTATATGTGTATGTTTGTACCGGTTACCCTTAGTGATCTACAAGAGGTTTGTCTTTTGTTTTTAACAAATTGTACATTTGCTTTAAGCATTTGTCTGTGTCTGTTGACCCCACGAGTCGTCGATTATCGTCCCCTTTTAACAAGCTTTAAATTACCTTAAATCATTGAATAATTAAAGAATACACAGACACCTGTTGCTTGGTAAAAATACTGGCCACAGCCTGTTTATTAAATAACAAATTTAAAACACCAAAAAAATAACTCTTTGAACCATATAAACTTCATTAACTCTGAAGATGCTAGCTCCCAAACTTAATTCATTAATCTCCCTTTTTCTTGTTGACCAGGCCGTATATAAATTCATCTGTCCGTTATTTGTTTAAAACCCAAAGCTCCAAGGATCCCCGTGTCCAAGAAGTTACTTAACCTGCTCTCCCACCCCATAGGGAGGTTACACCATTCACTTAGGGCCATAGCCCAATTGCAAACGTGAGGGAACTAGCACCCGCCAACGACTGGACTGACTGACAGGAAGACCAGCCCGCCACCCCTCACGCCAAGGATACCAAAATCTCTTGGAACCCCAAGAGAAACCGCCGTAAACCTAAAATATTAAGGTGTACATCAACCTGCAAATAAAATCCACCAGTACCCGCATCCTCCAGATCACTGATTCTCTGTTAAAGTAAGATTGTCTAAGTATTATAGTTAGCTAACAAAGCTAATTCATAAATATTTTGCTTTGCAAGGGTTGCATTTTATAAAACAAAATAACTGTTGGTTTGTATCTAAATATATATATTTTTTTTTCTTGTTTCCTGTGTGGGTAATTAGGGGTGGGATTTTTTTTCAGCTGTTTGGGCCTAGCTAGATTATAAATTTAGCACATTTACTCTGGGAGCTTGCTCTTTAAGGGTTGCTGTATTGATTCTCTGTTAAAGTAAGATTGTCTAAGTATTATAGTTAGCTAACAAAGCTAATTCATAAATATTTTGCTTTGCAAGGGTTGCATTTTATAAAACAAAATAACTGTTGGTTTGTATCTAAATATATATATTTTTTTTTCTTGTTTCCTGTGTGGGTAATTAGGGGTGGGATTTTTTTCAGCTGTTTGGGCCTAGCTAGATTATAAATTTAGCACATTTACTCTGGGAGCTTGCTCTTTAAGGGTTGCTGTATTGATTCTCTGTTAAAGTAAGATTGTCTGTTTAAGTATTATAGTTAGCTAACCAAGGTAGTTAGGCAAACAAGGTTTTGGGGTAATCAAGGGGAAATATATTTTATACTTTTAAGTTAAACCTTTTATTAAGAATGTGTGAGAATCTCATTCAGTGTACAGCTTGCCACATGTTTGCATCACTGGAGCAGCCGCTTCTGGGATTATATGTTTGTGGCAAGTGCGAGCATATTGTCTCTTTAGAAACTCGTATTGGGGATCTGGAGGAACGAATTGCAACACTACATGAAATTCAGACACTTGAAAGGGAAATGGATAGGACTGAGCTGGTTGTTAATGGTTCCAGCAGTGGGAATGGGGAGGATTCAGATGAGGAGACTCCAGGATGTAGCTGGGTCACAGTAAGAGGGCGAAGTAAGCGGAAGAGACAGGCCAGTTCTGAGCTGGTACACCCCAATAGATTTGCAAGATTAAGTGAAGATGTTGGGGATATCAGTTCAGGGGTGGCAGTGTCAGAGAGGGCTGTGTTGCCTAGTATAGTGAACAGTCCTTTAGCTGTGGAAGAGGAGCATACTATGGTGGGCAGTCCTTCAGTCATGGAAGAGGGGCATACAAGTCAGGGCCAGAGGCAGATGTTGGTGGTAGGAGACTCTATTATTAGGAAGGTTGATAGGGTAATTTGTCATCCAGACCCTTTACATAGAACAGTTTGCTGTCTTCCAGGGGCTCGTGTTAGGCATATTGTGGAGCGTATTGATAGATTGTTAGAGGGATGTGGGTCTGATCCTGCAGTCATGGTGCATATTGGTACTAATGAAGGAATCGGTGGGAGATGGAGAGTCCTAAAAAATGACTTCAGGGAGTTAGGTAGCAAGCTTAAAGCAAGGACCTCCAAAGTAATATTTTCTGAGATATTACCAGTGCCGTGTGCTAATTCAGTAAGGCAGAAGGAGTTAAGGTCTGTTAATTCATGGCTAAAGACATGGTGTAAAAATGAGGGGTTTGACTTTTTAGAACACTGGGCTGATTTTTCACTAGGGTACAATTTGTACAGTAAGGATGGATTGCACCTGAATGACATGGGTGCAGGTGTGTTGGGGGAAAGGATGGTAGCACGTTTAGAGAACCTTTTAAACTAGGCAAAGGGGGGGAGGGTCAGTTAGAACAAAATAGAACAGAGAGATCAGTCTGTGAATATGACAATCCCTTAATATCTCAAGGAAGGGATGACTTAAGAAATGTCACATTAGAAAATATAAAGGAAAGCACACCAAGTAGCAGCAGAAAGCACATGAAAATTAAATGTATGACAACAAATGCAAGAAGCATGACAGGTAAAATGGGGGAGCTGACGCTCTTAGTTGCAGAAGAGGACTATGATGTTATCAGTATAACTGAAACTTGGTGGGATGATTCACATGACTGGGCAGTTAACTTAGAGGGGTATACATTATTTAGGAGGGACAGGAATAATAAAAGGGGTGGAGGAATCTGCATGTATATTAAACCTAACCTTAAACCTACAGTAAGGGAAGATATTTATGATACAAGTGACAATGTAGAGACCCTGTGGGTTGAAATAAAGAGTGGGGGGAAAAATCCTAAAAAAATATTACTAGGAACATGCTACAAGCCTCCCAACATTAGTGACCCGGAGGAAACTCAACTACTTATCCAAATAGGTAAGGCTGCTAATAACAGTGCTGTAATTATGGGAGATTTTAACTACCCTGATATAAACTGGGCCAATGAAACTAGTAATTCAGCTAAGGGGGATAGATTTTTAAATGTTCTCAGGGATAACTTCTTGTCACAATTAATAGAGGAGCCAACTAGGAGTAAAGCTATATTGGATTTAGTGCTATCAAACAATACAGATATAATATCAAACATAGAAGTTAAAGAACATTTGGGTAACAGTGATCATAACATGGTCACATTTGAAATCTATTTTCAAATGCAGTGTTTTAAAGGCTTAACTAAGACTTTTAATTTCAAGAAAGCAAAATTCAACGATTTAAGGAAATCATTAAATAATATAAATTGGGACAATGTATTTTCTAATAAAAATACAGAGAATAAATGGATAATATTTAAAAATGTGTTAAATAAATATACATATCAACACATACCATATGGTTATAAAAGTAAAAATAAAAAAACAAAGCCATTATGGCTAAATAAAAATGTGTTAAGAGAAATTAGGAAAAAACGTAGGGCATTTAAATTATTAAAAGAAAATAGTACAGACTCAGCATACAATATTTATAAGGAATGTAACAAAGCATGCAAAAAAGCAATCAAATTAGCCAAAATTGAAAATGAAAAATTAATTGCTAAGGATTCTAAGTCTAACCCTAAAAGGTTCTTTAAGTACATAAATAGCAAAAAATCTAAGAAGGATAATATAGGTACATTAAAATGTGTGGAGGGTAGCATGATAAATAATGACAGGGAGAAGGCTGAGGTACTAAACCAGTTTTTTTCTTCAGTATACACAAGAGAAGAACCATTGAATGATACTTTTGAACATAATAGAACATGCCAGTCCATACCACTAACTGGGTTTTGTTTAGAGGATATCAGGAAAAAACTGGAAAATATTAAGGTAAATAAAACTCCAGGCCCAGATGGAATACACCCAAGGGTGTTGAGGGAACTTAGCACTGTTATAGACAAACCTTTACTCTTAATTTTTCAAGACTCATTATCCTCAGGCATGGTACCCCAGGATTGGCGTAAAGCTGATGTGGTGCCACTCTTCAAAAAGGGAAGCAGGGATGATCCAGGAAGCTATAGACCAGTTAGTCTGACATCAATAGTGGGGAAGATATTTGAAGGGATTATAAGGGATTATATTGATGAGCATATTCGTGTAAACAAGATTATGAGTTCTAATCAGCATGGCTTTAGGAGAAATAGATCATGTCAAACTAATCTGATTAGATTCTACGAGGAAGTAAGTCAAAATATAGATAAAGGGGAATCAGTGGATGTGATATACTTAGATTTTGCAAAGGCATTTGATACAGTGCCACATGAGAGATTAATGCACAAAATTAAGGGACTGGGAATAGCTGAAAATGTTAGCTCATGGATAAATAACTGGATAAAAGATAGGGAGCAACGAGTAGTAGTAAATGGATCATACTCAGATTGGACAAAGGTAATCAGTGGCGTCCCCCAGGGATCAGTACTGGGCCCTGTTCTTTTTAATATTTTTATAAATGACTTGGAGCAAGGATTAAATAGCGACATCTCTATTTTTGCAGATGATACTAAGTTAAGTAAGGTCATAAGGTCAGAGCAGGACGAACTGTCTTTACAAAGGGATTTGCTAAAATTAGAACTATGGGCAAGTGAATGGAAAATGAGATTTAATACGGAAAAATGCAAGGTTCTACATTTTGGAAGTAAAAATAAGCAGGCTACGTATTTTTTAAATGGGACAAGACTTAGCCAAACACAGGAGGAAAGGGATTTGGGAGTAGTAATAGATAACAAGCTAAAGATGGGTGCACAATGCAGGGCAGCGGCTTCAAAGGCTAATAAGATACTAGCATGTATTAAAAGAGGTATTGATTCAAGGGAGGAAAGCATAATTCTGTCATTATATAAAGCCCTGGTAAGACCTCACCTTGAGTTTGGAGTGCAGTTCTGGGGACCAATTGCTAAAAAAGATATTGCAGAACTAGAAAAAGTTCAGAGAAGGGCCACAAAGCTAATAAGGGGATTGGAGAAATTAACCTATGAGGAGAGGCTAGCCAAACTGGGTCTGTTTTCTTTAGAAAAAAGGCGCTTGAGAGGTGACATGATTACTTTATATAAATATATTCAAGGCCCATATACAGAGATGGCAGAAGCTCTGTTTATTCCAAGAAAATTGTTTCTGACAAGAGGTCATAATTTAAGGTTGGAGGAAAGGAGATTTAATCTCCTGCAACGGAAACGTTTTTTCACTGTGAGAGCAATAAAATTGTGGAACTCATTACCAAAGGAGGTAGTGAATGCCAATACCATAGATACATTTAAAAATAGTCTGGATAAGTTTCTGTATACTAACAAAATTCATGGATATGATTGCTAGTATTAAATGGGTCACATTTTAATGGGGTTATTTAAGCTTAACTGGAGCTTTTTGTAAGTATTTTAGATTTGTATAGGTTGAACTCGATGGACTTCAGTCTTTTTTTCAACCTTATCTACTATGTTACTATGTTACTATGTTACTGATGCACAACCACTCATTTACCCTACCAACCAACTTGATCACCTTCTTCCACCTTTTAAGTGTATAAAAGAGCCATGCCGCCCTCCAACCAATCTCGGAACCATGACAGACAATCCGACATAAATCCTGGAAAAAAAACACAAAACCTCTCCAAGCCTCCTTAATCTTACTCACCAGGATTCTCCGAGGCAAGAAACCTAAATCATTTCCTCGGCCTGGACCACTAGTACCCCAGAGACAAGAACAGTTCAGCGGAATCCACCACCAGAAGCAACCCGCAAGCCAATCTGGGGCCCCATACTCCAAAACCTCCAATAGCATGATGCTTATCAAAACCTGGCTGCAGCACGCCAGGACCAATAAATGAAACAAATTGGCCCACTACCCACCTAGGTACCAGACCTACAACAATATAACCGGAACAACCATAAACAAAGTAAACACCCACATTTTTGACACCCCCAACTAAGAAGACTAGAAGGACCTCACCTACCCACACCTTTAATAACCTTTGCCACCCAACCCAATATAGCAGCATCAGTGGCTGCCCCACTCCTTGAGGCAAATGGACACTTGCAAACCCGTGACAACCACATCACAAATCCCAGCCGCCACCATGGGGCCATATATTACGGCTGACAACCCGCAAGTGTCCCATCCTCCACCCTTGAAACAAAAAAACAAAACATGCGAATTGCCGCCATCACTAATGCCCCTAACTGAAATTAACCATTTCCATCTCGCTCAAATTTTCGCATAGGCGGACCACATTTTCTGCGCTATGGAAGACCTCCCAAAGTGTGCTGGTCATCCATCCCAAGGTACCATGTCCACGCCGGGGATGCTTTCCCCACTCTGCCCACGGCGCGAACTCCGTGGAGCGATGCCACCGAAAAACACGAAAAGGCATTGGCCAGTGAGTTATGTACCCCAGAAATGTATTTCGCTGCCAACAAAGTATTGAACACAGGCATTGCAACCCACATGCCCTCAACAATTCAATGACCGTGGGATTAGGGGTGGGGGGCATAATATATGTTAACAGCTGACAACCCCCCTGCTGTCAGTCGGACAACACTGACCCATTTCTCAAACGAATCTGCCCACACAAACATGGCCACCAACACTGGAATAATTCAAGAAAACTAAGCCATTACCAATTCTACCTCCTTACATTTAGATGGACATTCAGAGACACGCACTAAAAAACCGCACCAACACCTACACATCCAGCCGGTCAGTCCCCACTCCTCCCAAGAAATCTGGGCACCAGAATCATTGCACACCCGTTAAAAATAAAAAAAATAAAAAATGGCCAAACTAGGTCACCGCTTGGCACCATTTAAAGACTAATAAAATGATGAGGCAGATTCACCTCAGCCGCGGCCAATGCCAAAGACTACAAAATTCTCCCACCATGTATAATGCGGCGTGAAATTTAGTTTCACCAACAAAACTGCAAGGTCTCGAGCGTGACCATAGCAGACTCCCGGGAGGACCTTATCTCCTTCTGCAAGTCCACCTTTGACCCCCGTGCCCTGCACTCCATTCCAACAGACACAATAGTAATACTAAGAAAATAATCACCGACGACAGGCCTTCCGACTTATCAAATGCTAGGTACCCCATAATCCTCAGCCATTCTATAAAATTATCCTGATGCGTAAACATGCAAGGATATTGCCGGCCAGGCAAACAGAAAGCCATACATTACAAAAAGTATGAGATTTTGCTTCTTTAGGGCTTATTTGCGTACAAGCACCAGCTGATTTCATGTATTAAAGCCACAACCTAACAAAATTGGGTTGAGCTTGTAGGTATAATCAGTCTCATTACTTCATCACCTTGTGTAAATATACCGTCTTCTTTATCTTATATCTGTCCATAAACCAAATCACCAATACTTGTAGAGAACGATGGGAAACTAACATTTTATTACCTTATCACTTCTATACCCCACTGGGAGTCTAATGTCTTCTACTAGCAATGTTAACACCGCTTGGCCTAGATGCCAAAACTTTAAGGATGGATGTGGATACCACAGGTGAAATACCCCGTTACCTCTGCCGATATGAGGGTAATGTAAATACATGGAAACAAGGTAATAAACTCCATTAGGCAAATTGGAACATTGGGAACAATCAAAAAAAGGGGGAAAAACACATTGAGCAAACCATCCCTTCAATATAAAAAGTACGTAAAATCCTACCAATAGGATCCGCCACAGACCAGGAAGTCTCCTTACCAGAGAGAATACCAAATTGACCGTACATACAATAATCATTAGTGATCTCACAACATTAAAATCTGAGCAGTGCAATGCAAGATCTGAGTTCTCTCCGTAAGAGGGCGATAGAAAATGATCATACACATATATACAATATATTATGATTATTATCAGGTATATGTAAAGCAGCAACAGATCCTGCAGCGCTATAAAGCTAGGCAGTACACTAGGCAACATTTATAGAGATCAAACATGTAGAGGGCCCGCCCAAAGATTCCGACAGCGCTGTGACTCATTTTGTAATATTTGTGCTCCCATACTACAGTAGAGATGACAGAATATCCTTCATATCATGATAAAAATCCTTCAAATGAATAAAAGTGGAAAACCTTAAATAATTGTTCAACAAGAAATAATTGTATGTACCACATATACATTAAATATGTATTCTAAATACTATAAATTATAGAAATATTTGTATGACAACACCTACGCATATAATATGTATCCACCATAGGCAACAAAATATGAGAAAGACTTAAAGGAACAGACTACAATAGAATTTTTATTGTAAAAAGGATAGACAATCCCTTAATTACTTGTTCCAAGTTTGCATAACCAACACAGTTATATTAAAATGTGTTACCTCTGTGATGATCTTGTAACTAAGCCTCTGCCGACGGCCCCCCTTATCTCATTGCTTTGAGAGACAGATTAGCCAAACATTGCAGGCTCCTAAATAACTCTACTGGAGTGAGCACAATGTTATCCCTATGACACACATGAACAAGTACTGTCTCACTGTGAAATTATTATTATTATTTTTTTTAAATGTTTAGAGCTAAGAGGCGGTTACCAACAGTTCAGAATTCAGTTTGAGCCTAGTTAAGCTTAGCTTTCCAAAAACACTACCAAGGGAACCAAGCAAATAGAATGATAAAAGTCAATTAGAAAGTGGTTTTAAATTACTTTCCCCATCTGAATCATGAACATTTCACTTAGACTGGACTGTACCTTAAAGAAAATTAGATACAAAATGCAGTTAACTGCTACTAGATGGCAGACAAAACAAAGGGATCCTAGGAAATAAGCGCAAAACCATTAAAAGCATAAAAGTGAGTGTAAACCATCACAGCAGGAGAATGAGTAGCAACAAACATACATAATATGTATATCCCCTATGTGCCCAAACCTAACCCAAACACCAACCCCTTCTGAAAATAGAAGAAACTTCCATATAGTTTAGCGATCCCCTAAAAAGGAAGATCATCTATATTCCCTTGTTCAGCAGCAAAGATAAAACAATCTGATGCCACCACCTGACGGACTCTGTAAACATTAGGCCCTAGACTCGGCGCCGATCTGGAAAAGAGCTTGCGCCAAAAAGACCAGCAGCGGGAAAGTTAACCCCGCCAACGCCGGATCTCACATAGCATCCCCTCTTAGAGTAGTAAGGATGTCAAACTTGAAAATCTATTAAAGTGCATTTCACATTTCTTAATTTTAAAATCGGTAAAATATCACAGAATTTTTATAACAGTAGGAGCCCAGTGTAAAGAAACATCCCCTCACAATGCTAAGTACAGGAAGCAGGATCAGCCCAATAGCTACAAAATAATCATTGCAATAACAGCGAGGAGTCCTTACGACACCTGATAATGCAGGGGACACCCAAAGTGCCTGTAACAAAACTAAATACAGGTAGTACCGGGAATTGGAGTTCAAGCATACTCTAAGTGTACAACGGAACTGCAGAAATAAGTAGGAGCTTTTGCCGACCCCTCATCTGACAAGTCCCTGTAGCAACATATAGGCCGGTGCATACAAAACACTCCCCAGGTTTGATTGCGCAGATGCTTGCGATCATCACGCCTAGATCTCAAGCCAAAGAAAACGGACTGCCTCACCACGTGGGGACCCGGAGTAAACAGCAACCTAGTTTAGCCGTACAAACCAAAATCCCCTTACCGCTCACAGTCAGCTACTCAAGTCCCTCCAGAGCCACCAAGACAGATGCTGCAGTTCCACAGACGGACCCAGACAAAATACGATATCCCCCCACGCACATCTAAAGAAAGGAGGTATCCGCTACTAGTCTCCTATAACAGACATGTTAATCTGGCACAATCTTATAACGGCCGCAGGAAACAGTTTGAGAGAATTTAAATTCTCACACTGACACAGTGTTGCAGGGAAAAGAGAAAGATGTATAGAATACCCCTTTTGTCAGGAAGGCAATACAAATGGCTGAAGTTACATTAACCCCCATGCCTGTGAGGGGAAAACCAGACCATACTACTACTCTCTCCAATGTATAAGAGTTACAATTTTCCCTGCATAACACAACCATGCCCGGCATACACTGACCACTAAATCCAAATAGATTTATGATAAGGCTCCCATATATTTAAAGGAGGGGGGGGTAAACCCCTAATGTGCTTGGGCTTTCACACGTAGAACGAATAAGCCATTACCTTACTAGCTCCAGCTGCAGGGCAGGTTCAGCATCACTGCAGATATGACAGACTCAAGGGAAAAAACTTCTTGCTGTCTATGAAAATTATTTTCTGGAGATGGCCGTCCCACACCTCCTTATATAGCCATCTCCTGGGACCCACTCCACCAAATATGGGACAACTCCTCCCAGGGGTCAAAAGCCCCCTCCCCCTACGTTCCTTCATGTCCGGGGGCTGGCTATCCAGTCTGCCTGGGGTCTGCACAATAGAGCTGATTACCTTGTGCTGTTGAAGCTCTAACTAATGTGAGTATTCTGGGTCTGCCTTCCATCTGGGGAGTGAAGATTACACAGTATTATGCTATGATATGTTTATTTCTCTTCCTTCTGAGGAACATTGTATGGGCTATTTGTATTTGTGGTTCTGTCTCCATTAAAGACTCTTGTCACTTTGGTTATATTGCTGCATATTGCTCTGTATTATTATCACTATTTGTGTGTGGGTTTTGTTACACATTTTATTTTTAGTAAATACAAAATGTCTGACTGTGAGGATCTGTAGAAAGTACAATATCAATACTGTAGTATTAGATTTAAATTACATATAAACAACTCTTATTTAACATTTGTGTAAGTGCTGCTCTTTGATATAAATAATGGGGGGAAATGATTATAATATATTTGTAAGGTTGTAGAATGTTCCACTCATAAATAAATTGTCTACACCTGAGCTTATAGAGTAACGTTCTGGGAAGATTAATATTTAAGGTACAACTGTAACACCCACAGAGCTAACTGTACTAAATGCTTGTGCTGAATCAATAGCACATATGTAATAACCTAAACAGCTGATCTGTATCACATGCAATGTAATTATAACACCCACAGAGCTAACTGTACTAAATGCTTGTGCTGAATCAATAGCACATATGTAATAACCTAAACAGCTGATCTGTATCACATGAATTGTTATGCGTGCCTTTAATTATACCATACGTACAGTTAATCAGAACCATTATTTATTATTATCAGTCTAAACCATTTAATATACTTTTTACAGACACGGCCAGAGCACTGAGAGATATCAGGTATTGATGTAACTGGAGTGAATAAGGGAACCTTCTTCCTGAGCACAGACTTTGGAGCCTGTTATCAGCATGAACTCATATGTGTTAGGTGAGTAAAATAGATATTATGCTGACTTTAATTACTGGGAAATAGAATAGATCACTGATTAAACAAATATAAACTATTATATTTATATCTGCATCTTTTAAGTACATTTGTGTCAACACCGGCTCTCAGATCACCTGCAACTCTACCTTCCCCTGCCCTGACCCAGCAAGTGGAACGCCCATAACTACACTTACGCCTACCTTGTTCCCAATGTGTGTTACACCCACAACTCCCCCAGTGAGTGTTCCCCACCCCAGAACCGCCACCGATTTATGTGCCTAATTATGAGTATTATTAAAAGTAATAAAGTTTTTGGCTGATTATATAAATCAAACAACCACAGCCGAAAGCTAAGAAGTATCATAAGATCACTGCTCCTTAGCCTTAAAAACATCTCACACTAATTATTAGTCTGTGATGATTAAGACATCATATTCTCACTCTACTGGTTGAGCATGAGCCGGGCAGGGCTGTATGTGCATTCGCTTGTACAATGTTAAATGAGGATGGTGGATGCCTCCTCTCTTGCCCAGAATACAGATGTACTTGTTCCCTGGCTGACAACATTATCCACCTGCACATTGTTTAATGGGGCCCTATAATTTTTTTTAATCAGTAATCCGAGTTTTAGTTTATTATGATGTAGAAATATTTACATTTTCTTTCATGTAATTGGCAAGAGCCCATTAGCTAGTGACGTATGGGATATACAATCCTACCAGGAGGGGCAAAGTTTCCCAAACCTCAAAATGCCTATAAATACAACACTCACCACACCCACAGTTCAGTTTTACAAACTTTGCCTCCTATGGAGGTGGTGAAGTAAGTTTGTGCTTCATTTTTCTTCTGTGATAAGCATATTGAAGCCCAATTCCTCTCAGAGTACAGTGTTTGTCAGAGGTATGTGAAGGGAGTATCGCCTGTTTGATTTTATGGTTTTCCTCACTGGAAATCTTTTCAAGGGTTCTCTGTTATCGGTCGTAGGGATTCATCTCCTATATGTAGATGGGTGTCTTTTGGTAAGTATGTATCATTATTTTAAGACACTCTCAGCTATGGTTTGGCGCTTTATGTATTTATATAAAGTTTTAAACATATGTATTTTACTTATATTTGCCATGAGTCAGGTTTATCTGTATTTCCTTTTGCAGTCCAACAGTTTCGTTATGGGAATCATGTTTAGGAAGTCTGTCTTATCTTTGGTATAGTCTTTTTTTTTTCAATTTTACTTGTTTTTTTACTTGGAAAACTTGCGGGCAAATTAGGCTCGCGAGTTTGTCATTTCCTGCGTCTGGCTTGGTTGTTTGGCGCGAAATTGTGTTATGACGCGAGTTGCATCATTTCCAGATGTTTGTTGGCACCAAAACATTTCTCAACTTCCTTTTGTGTTGTGCGTCATACTTGGCGCCAAAAAATTTAGCTTTATTTTACCTCACTTCCTATATGCTCCTTGCCTTCTTTATGCTCAGAGGGCTATGCTATTTACTTTTTTTTGCAATTTTAGCATTTGCATTTTTTCCCATTCCTAAAAACTGCTATATGTGGAAATACAATATTTCTTTTTAATGTTATTTTTCTTTTTCTACATTTTACAAGATGTCTCAATCTGATCCCATCTCAGAAGCTGCTGTAGGAACCATGCTGCCTGAGCACAGTTCTACCAAAGCTAAGTGTATCTGTTGTAAGCTAATGGAGATTATATCTCCAGCTGTAGTATGTAACAGTTGTCATGATAAGCTTTTGAATGCAGAAAAGGATTCTATTAGTGCTAGTACAGTATCTGTTGTTCCTTCAACATCTAAAGTACATGATGTACCTGTTGATATGAAAAATGAAATTGCTGATGAGATACTGAAGGCTATGGCTGCTATACCGTCTTCAAATAAACGTAAAAGGTCTTTTAAAACTTCTCATAATATTGATGAAATTTGTAATGACCGGCAACATACTAATATATCCTCCTCTGGTGAGGATCTCTCTGATTCAGAAGATCCTACTTCAGACATTGACACTGATAAATCATCTTATCTTTTTAAGATTGAGTATAGTCGTTCTTTGTTAAAAAAAAGTGTTATTAACTTTGGATATTGAGGAGTCTGGTCCTCTTGATAATAAATCCAGTAAATGTTTAAATTCTGTTTATAAACCTCCTGTGAATACTCCTGAGGTTTTTCCTGTTCCTGATGCCATTTCTGATGTGATTGCTAAGGAATGGTCTAAGCCTGGTACTTCTTTTGTTCCTTATTCAAGGTTTAAAAAGTTGTATCCTTTGCCAGTGGCTAAATTTAGAGTTTTGTGAAAAAGTCCCTAAGGTTGATTGGACTATTTCTACTCTTGCTAAACGTACTACTATTCCTATGGAAAATAGTACCTCTTTTAAGGATCCTTTAGAAAGGAAGATTGAATCTTATCTAAGGAAAGCTTATTTGCATTCGGGCTATATGCTCAGACCTGCCATTTCTATGGCTGATGTTGCGGCTGCATCAACTTTTTGATTGGATAGCTTAGCACAACGGGAAAAAGACTCTGATTGGCATAGCAGTGTTCGTTTGCTTCAACATGCTAATCATTTTATCTGTGATGCTATTTTTTATATCATCAAGATTAATGCTAAATCTATGTCTTTGGCTATTTTAGCTAGAAGAGCTCAAATCATGGAATGCTGACAAATGTATCTACATCTAGGTTACTATCTCTTTCATACCAGGGTAATAATTTGTTTGGTTCCCAGTTGGATTAAATTATTTCCACTATTACTGGGGGGGGGGGGAGGGAGTTTTTTTGCCTCAAGATAAAAAGTCTAAAGGCAAATCTAGAGCTTCTAATCGGTTTTGTTCCTTTCGTCAGAATAGAGAACAGAAAACCTCTGCTTCCCCTAAAGACTCTGGCTCCAATTGGAAGCCTTCCTCGAGTTGGAATAAATCCAAGCCTTACAAGAAACTAAAGCATGAAGGTGCGGCCCTCAATCCAGTTCTGCTGGTAAGGGGGCAGATTGAAATTATTTCAAGACGTTTGGGCAGGTTCCATTCAGAATCATTGGATTCAGAATACTGTCTCCCAGGGGTATCGTATAGGTTTCAGAATAAGACCTCCTGTGAGAAGATTTTTTCTCTCTCATGTTCCAACAAATTCTTTGAAAGCTCAGGCTTTTCTGATATGTGTTTCAGATCTAGAGCTTTCAGGAGTGATTGTAGCAGTTCCAATTCTGGAACAGGGTCTGGGTTTTTATTCAAATCTATTCATTGTCCCGAAGAAGGAAAATTCTTTCAGACCAGTTCTGGATCTGAAGTTTTTTAATCATTTTGTAAGAGTCCCAACTTTCAAGATGGTGACTATAAGGACTATTCTGCCTTTTGTTCAGCAAGGTCATTACATGTCCTCAATAGACTTACAGGATGCGTATCTTCATATTCCGATTCATCCAGACCACTATTGATTTCTGAGATTCTCTTTTCTAGACAAGCATTACCAGTTTGTTGCTCTTCCATTTGGCTTTTGCATCAGCTCCAAGAATCTTTTCGAAGGTTCTCGTGGCCTTTCTAATCAGAGAGCAGGGTATTGCGGTGTTTCCTTATTTGGACGATATCTTGGTATTGGCTCAATCTTTTCATTTAGCAGAATCTCACACAAATCAACTTGTGTTGTTTCTTCAAAGACATGGTTGGAGGATCAATTTACCAAAGAGTTTGTTGATTCCTCAGACAAGGGTCACCTTTTTAGGTTTCCAGATAGATTCAGTGTCCATGACGAATGAAATTGAGACAAATCAAATTGGTTTCTGCCTGTCGAAACCTTCAGTCTCGATCATTCCCTTCAGTGGCTATGTGCATGGAAGTTTTAGGTCTCATGACTGCAGCATCGGATGCGATCCCCTTTGCTTGTTTTCATATGAGACCTCTGCAGCATTGCATGCTGAATCAATGGTGCAGGGATTATACTCGGATATCACAGTTGATATACTTAAATCCCAACATTCAACTCTCTCTGTCTTGGTGGTTAATCCATCATCGGATTATTCAAGGGGCCTCTTTTGTTCGTCCTGCCTGGACTGTGAGTTCAACAGATACAAGTCTCACAGGTTGGGGAGCTGCCTGGGGGTCTCTGACAACACAAGGAGTTTGGAATCCTCAAGAGACTAGGTTACCAATCAATATTTTAGAACTCCGTGGCATATGTCAATCATCAAGGGGGGACTCACAGTCCTTTAGCGATGAAAGAAGTATCTTGGATACTTTCTTGGGCGGAACCCAACTCCTGTCTAATTTGTGCGATCCATATTCCAGGTGTAGACAATTGGGAAGATGATCTCAGTCGTCAGTCTTTACATCCAGGGGAGTGGTCTCTCCATCCAGATGTATTTTGTCAGATTGTACAGATGTTTGGTCTCCCCAAAATAGATCTGATGGCTTCCCATCTAAACAAGAAGCATCCCAGGTACCTTTCCAGGTCCAGGGATCCTCATGCGGAGATGGTGGATGAGTTAGCAGTTCCTTGGTTTTACCAACCTGCTTACATTTTTCTGCCTCTAGTTCTTCTTCCAAGGGTGATCTCCAAGATCATATTGGAACAGTTGCATGTGTTTCCGATAGCACCAGCATGGCCTCACAGGTTTTCTTATGCAGATCTTGTCCGGATGTCCTGTTGCCAACCTTGGCCACTTCCTTTAAGGCCAGACCTTCTGTCTCAAGGGCCGTTTTTCCATCAGGATCTCATATCGCTAAATTTGAAGGTATGGAAATTGAACGCTAAGTGCTTAGTCATAGAGGTTTCTCTGATTCAGTAATTAATACTATGCTACAGGCTCGTAAGTCTGTTTCAAGAAAGATTTATTATCGGGTTTGGAAAACCTATATTTTATGGTGTTTTTCTCATAAATTCTCTTGGCATTCTTTTAGAATTCCTAGAATTTTACAGTTTCTTCAGGATGGATAAAGGTTTGTCTGCAAGTACTTTGAAGGGACAAATCTCTGCTATTTCTGTTTTATTTCACAGAAAGATTGCTAAACTTCCTGATATTCACTGTTTTGTTCAGGCTTTGGTTCATATAAAGCCTGTTATTAAATCAATCTCTCCTCCTTGGAGTCTTAATTTGGTTTTGAAGGCTTTGCAGGCTCCTCCTTTTGAGCCTATGTATTCTTTGGATATTAAACTAGTTTCTTGGAAAGTGTTGTTTCTTTTGGCTATCTCTTCAGCTAGAAGAGTTTCTGAATTGTCTGCTCTCTCTTGTGAGTCTCCTTTTCTGATTTTCCATCAGGATAAGGCTATTTTACGGACCTTGTTTAAATTTCTTCCTAAGGTTGTGAATTCTAACAACATTAGTAGGGAAATTGTTGTTCCTTCCTTGTGTCCTAATCCTAAGTATACTCTTTACATTCTTTGGATGTTGTAAGAGCTTTGAAATATTATGTTGATGCTACTAAAGATTTCAGGAAGACTTCTAGTCTATTTGTTTGTTTGTTTTCTGGTCCTAGGAAAGGTCAGAAAGCCGCTGCCATTTCTTTGGCATCTTGGTTAAAGCTTTTGATTCACAAGGCTTATTTAGAGGCGGGGCAGTCTCCGCCTCAGAGAATTACAGCTCATTCTACTAGATCAGCCGCCACTTCTTGTGCTTTTAAGAATGAAGCTTCAGTTGATCAGATTTGCAAAGCAGCAAACTTGGTCTTCTTTGCATACATTTACTAAATTTTACCATTTTGATGTATTTGCTTCTTCTGAAGCAGTCTTTGGTAGAAAAGTTCTTCAGGCAGCTGTTTCAGTTTGATTCTTCTGCTTATGATTTAATTTTTTTTCTTGAAATTTACGTGAAATTTATAAGAAAGACTTGATTTTTTTTTGTGGATTTAATTTTTTCAGCAGATGTAGCTGTTTTTATTCTATCCCTCCCTTTCTAGTGACTCTTCTGTGGTCTCCCACATCTTGGGTATTTCTATCTCATACGTCGCTAGCTCATGGACTCTTGCCAATTACATGAAAGAAAACATAATTTATGTAAGAACTTAAATGATAAATTAATTTCTTTCATATTGGCAAGAGTCCATGAGGCCCACCCTTTTTTGTGGTGGTTATAATTTTTGTATAAAAAGCACAATTTTATTTCCAGTTCCTCTTTTTGTATGCTTTTTTACTCCTTATTTTATCACCCCACTACTTGGCTATTTGTTAAACTGAATTGTGGGTGTGGTGAGGGGTGTATTTATAGGCATTTTGAGGTTTGGGAAATTTTGCCCCTCCTGGTAGGATTGTATATCCCATACGTCACTAGCTCATGGAAGCTTGCCAATATGAAAGAAATGAATTTATCAGGTAAGTTCTTACATAAATTATGTTATTTGTCTTTTGTTGTTTTTATTTATGATTTACAGGTTAATCAATTTAAAAATGAACACAAAACAGAAGCCATTTTATAAAGTGTAAATAAATAATATGATTCTTGTATTAAGATGGATTCCTTTATAAAGAGTAAACTTTCTTTTTCTTCTTTATTCCTTTTCTTTTTATGTAGACAATCACGTGAATAATTCATATCCATCCTTCACTACAGGAAGCATCAGTTTGATACCACAGACTCCAAACGTCTTAAACACTAATGACTATTCACAAACATGGGGGAAATCACAGCAAATATTTAAAGGAGATGGAGAATTGGCAGGAACTGGGCAGCAATCATTATTATGTACAGAGAGTAATTTAGTCATCAAACAAGCGGACAACATTGATGCCTTATCTAGTGAAATGATTATCCCAGAGGATAAACCACACACATTTACGGAGTACTCAAAACATTTTAAAGAAGGGAAAAATCTTAAGTCTAGCCAAATGATTCATACAAATAAGAAACCATTCAAATGTACAGAATGTGAGAAAAGCTTCACATGTAATTTGCATCTCCTTGAACACCACACAGTTCACACAGTTGTGAAACCTCACACGTGTCCAAAATGTGGGAGATGTTTCACATCTAAACGAGGCCTTATGTATCACAAAAAGACCCACACAGGGGATAACCCTTTCACATGTAATGAGTGTGGGAGATGTTTCACATCCAAGGGAAGTCTCATATCTCATGAAAAGACCCACACAGGGGAGAAACCTTTCACATGTAATGAGTGTGGGAAATGTTTTACAGAAAAGAGAATTCTGAATACTCATTTAAAGAGTCACACAGGAGAAAAACCTTTCACATGTACAGAGTGTGGACAAGGATTTACAAACAAAAGAAGTCTAAATATTCATGAAAGGATTCACACAGGAGAAAAGCCCTTTACATGTACAGAGTGTGGAAAATGTTTTACACTAAAGAGTAATCTGAAAACTCATGAAAGGATTCACACAGGAGCAAAGCCTTTCACATGTACAGAGTGTGGAAAAGGATTTACACTAAAGAGTCATCTGAAATGTCATAAAAGGATTCACACAGGAGAAAAACCTTTCACATGTACAGAGTGTGGAAAAGTATTTACAAACAAGAGCGATCTAAACACTCATGAAAGGATTCACACAGGAGAAAAGCCTTTTACATGTACAGAGTGCGGAAAATGTTTTACACTAAAGAGTAATCTGAAAACTCATGAAAGGATTCACACAGGAGCAAAGCCTTTCTCATGTACAGAGTGTGGAAAAGGATTTACACATAAAAGTCATCTGAAATGTCATGAAAGGATTCACACAGGGGAAAAACCTTTCACATGTACAGAGTGTGGAAAAGGATTTACAGTAAAGAGCAATCTGAAAATTCATGAAAGGAGTCACACAGGAGAAAAGCCTTTCACATGTACAGAGTGTGGAAAAAGGTTTACACAAATAGATAATCTGAAAACTCATGAAATGATTCACACAGGAGAAAAACCTTTTACATATACCTACTGTGGAAAAAGTTTTACACAAATAGATAATCTGAAAGCTCATGAAAGGAGTCACACAGGAGAAAAGCCTTTTACATGTACAGAGTGTGGACATTTTTTTACACTAAAGAGTAATCTGGAAACTCATGAAAGGATTCACACAGGGGGAAAGCCTTTCACGTGTACAGAGTGTGGAAAAGGATTTACACATAAAAGTAATCTGAAACGTCATAAAAGGATTCACACAGGAGAAAAACCTTTCACATGTACTGAGTGTGGAAAAGGATTTACAGTAAAGAGTAATCTGAAAAATCATGAAAGGAGTCACACAGGAGAAAAACCTTTCACATGTACAGAGTGTGGAAAAGGATTTACAGTAAAGAGTAATCTGAAAATTCATGAAAGGATTCATACAGGAGAAAAACCTTTCACATGTACAGAGTGTGGAAAAAGGTTTACACAAATAGATCATCTGAAAACTCATGAAATGATTCACACAGGAAAAAAACCTTTTACATGTACGGACTGCGGAAAAAGTTTTACACGAATAGATAATCTGAAAACTCATGAAAGGAGTCACACAGGAGGAAAACCTTTCACTTGTACAGAGTGTGGAAAAGGTTTTACAGTAAAGAGTGATCTGAAAAAGCATGAAAGGAGTCACACTGGAGAAAAACCTTTCACATGTACAGAGTGTGAGAAATGTTTTACACTAAAGAGTCATCTGAAAAATCATGAAATGAGTCACACAGGAGAAAAACCTTTCACGTGTTTAGAAAGTTGAAAATGGTATCCCATGCCAGTCAGGTATCACAAAAACAACAAATATTTACACATAAAATAAACTTTATATGCACTGTGTGGAAACCTTTTAAAAATTATCCTAAAGAGGACAAACTCCCTAAATAGAAGAGTAAAAAAAAGATCATATTGTAAATAATAATTTCTAAATCCCAGATACAAAATCTCCATATTAGAAGTGCTCTCCTGCTCTCCTGCTGTCCTTTGTGTCTCTATATATGTGCACCTCAGTTTCTCTCATATAAATAAGATAGAATCCAAACACCACACGGGAATATAAAAATCTGACCTCATACTGACCAGTCTACACAACCATTCAACACCAAAGCACCCCACTGTTGTTTATTAATACGCCCGTGTTAGGAGTTGTACGTTTGTTTTACATAGGGGAGGAAATAATTATATTTACAGAATAGAGTGTTAGAGAATTATATAAACAAGAACATCAGTCTCAAATGATTGACATCTGGGAGATGTATTTAATGTGCACATCATGTGGATAAACCTTTTCTCAAAGAAATAGATGCTTAGCATTGTGCATGTTATATACCAGAGGAATTACTGAGGGTAAACTGATTTTATTTAATGAGACACAATAGGCTAGATTACAAATGAAGCGCCCATTAAATTTGCCCATTTGCGGGTGCGCAATAAGTAATCAGCCATTACAAGTGGCTGATTTTTTTTCTACCGTGAGCTTATGGTAGCATTTAGCGCTTATAAAATAAACAAGAGATCAGATCTCTGGTTAATTTTATAAATGTCCACCAAATGTCCCTAAATGTAAGTGTTAGTTTTCTTCACAGACGAAAAAAACTGCATGTTTCCAGCCTAGCTCAGCCCTTCCTGATGCATGAGTAAGGGCTGAGCTAGGCCCAAAACGTTGCAGTTATTTGTTGACCCATGTTGAAATATTAATAAAGGTCTTTTATTATTGGAAGTGCTGGAGGACTTGTTGCTTTACATATGATTTGTGACTCAGTAAGTCTCCTCCGGTCACTCTGCTAAACAAGTGCTAAATGGCTACTATAACCTACATGTATACTGGGTATGTAATATGTGTGTCATGTGATCATAATCAGTTTTATTTAAATGGCTACTATAATCTACATGTATACTGGGTATGTAATATGTGTGTCATGTTCTGTAACTTGATATTATGTCTGTTAGATGTTTTCATGTTAGTTAGAAGCCACAAGAACTGATAATAGCACATACTGTATATATAAAGGGAACATTATATGTCTGATAAATCCCTTTGTATCAAGAGCACAAGTGTTAGGTATATTTATACCATGTGTGCATATATCATGTAATGCTGCTTTTTACTATATAATGATATACAATGTTTTTTCATGCAAATAAAAAGTGATTGTAATCCAGACCAGTATTTTGTGTTTTTTTTGTATAATTAAAAATACAATTTTAGCGTGAACCGTACTAGGTTTTCTATAAGTAATTTCTCTTTGTGGGGCATATACAAATCTTGATTCAGATTGTCATGAACTAATGATATTGCTAATTTGTGTGGTATGTTAGAGTATAAACTACTGACATCACAAGTGCACCAGATGTGTGGTATGTTAGAGTATAAACTACTGACATCACAAGTACACCTGATGTGTGGTATGTTAGAGTATAAACTACTGACATCACAAGTACACCTGATGTGTGGTATGTTAGTGTATAAACTACTGACATCACATGTACATCAGATGTGTGGTATGTTAGAGTATAAACTACTGACATCACAAGTACACCTGATGTATTTGTGATCAGGGTTGTGAATAGTGGATCGTTTTTGTAACAAGTGTGTGGTGTCTTTAATATATGATGGTAAATTTTATAAGAAGTTTTGTTGATGAAGATCTACATAGCAGGATAGGGCACTGGTTAGACAAATAACTCCAGCTATTATAGGTCTTCCTGGAGGATAGATAAGATCCTTATGGATCTTTGGGAGGTGGTAGTAGTGGGCTACATCAGGATGTTCTATATACATGAACTGATTTGGACAGTATGTTGTTATTGTAACCTTCCTGTAATATATTTTTCAAAAGTCTTGAGTAATGTGTAGTAGGATCCCTATCCAACACAATGTAATATTCTTTATCATTATGAATTCTTTGTGCTTCAGATATGTAGTATTACTATTTCACCTCTCTTGTCTGCATCTCGTATCACTATGTTTTTATTTTGTCTAAGATTTTCTAGTGCGCACCTTTCATTTGGGGACAAGTGGAAGATTGAAGTTGGTTTGTTATTAATCTTTTAAAATTCTTCAAAGACCAGTTAGGCATAGAAATTTATATAACTATATATTGTGTAGCTGTTAGGTGCTGGTGTTAATAATATATAGTGTGTAACTGTTATATGCTAGTGTTAATAATATATATAGTGTAACTGTTATGTGCTAGTGTTAATAATATATACTGTGTAACTGTTATGTGCTAGTGTTAATAATATATATTGTGTAGCTGTTATGTGCTAGTGTTAATAATATATATTGTGTAACTGTTATATGCTAGTGTTAATAATATATATTGTGTAACTGTTATGTACTAGTGTTAATAATATATATTGTGTAGCTGTTATGTGCTAGTGTTAATAATATATATTGTGTAACTGTTATGTACTAGTGTTAATAATATATATTGTGTAACTGTTATATGCTAGTGTTAATAATATATATTGTGTAACTGTTATGTACTAGTGTTAATAATATATATTGTGTAGCTGTTATGTGCTAGTGTTAATAATATATAGTGTGTAACTGTTATGTGCTAGTGTTAATAATATATATAGTGTAACTGTTATGTGCTAGTGTTAATAATATATACTG
>NW_026511616.1:0-18522 GCF_027579735.1 Bombina bombina
TTGGTCTCATGGTGTCCAGCTTGGACATCATTTCCTTTGCCAGGTTTCACCTCAGACTGTTGCAACTGCACATGCTGAACTAGTGGAACGGCGATCATTTGGATCTGTCTCAACAGATATCTCTGGACAACCTATCGGGAGAATCGCTCTCTTGGTGGTGTTGTCTGGATCACTTGTCCTGAGGGACGTCCGGCTCCCTCCTGATCTCATTTTGGATCTTCGGGCAATATGCAATGCTCTGAAGGTTTGACCTCTGCTGGGTTCGTCCCAGTTAATCAGATTCCAATCAAACAATATATCCTCGGTGGCTTACATCAACCATCAGGGGGGAACGAGAAGCTAGTTTTGAGGGAAGTATCTCGAATTCTGGTGTGGGGGAGACCCGCTTTTGTTCGCTTTCAGCGATCCACATTCCGGGTGTGGACAACTGGGAAGCTGATTCCTCAGCAGACAATCCTTTCATCCGGGAGAATGGTCTCTCCATCCCTAGTGTTTGCAGAGATTTGCAAGAGGAAGATCTTATAACGTCTCAATACCAAGCTACCCAGATAGGGTTCAAGGTACATGGATCCTTAGGCAGAGCTAACAGATGCATTAGCGGTGCCTTGGAGGTTTAATCCAATTTATCCTTTCCGACCGTTACCACTGCTTCCTAGTGTAGTGGCTCGAGTCAAGCAGGCATCAGTGATACTGACTGCTCCGTCTTGGCCGCAAAGGATATGGTACGCGGATCTAGTGGGGATGTCATTATCTCCTCCGTGGAAGTTACCTTGTCGCAGGGATCTGCTGACCAAGGTCTCTTTGTTCATCAATGTCTAGATTCTCAGAGGCTAACTGCGTGGAGATTGAACTGAACGCTTGTGGCTAAATTCTTGGTCAGCTGATACCTCTAATTCCAAGCTTTTGACGCTTCCTTACAAGGGTAAGACCTTGTTTGGGCCTTGTCTAGAAATAATTTCTGATATTACGGGTGGAAAAAGGTATTTTCTACCATCAGACAAGAACAGACCTTGAGGACGTCAGAGTATTTTTAGTTCCTTTTGTAACTTCAAAGGAAAGTCTTCTTGGTACCCCATTCAGTTTGGGATTTGAGATGTCCCAGATCCTTGGTCTATGGACATAGTATTTCAGGGTTACGGAATTGAATTTTAAAATTCTCCCTCCCGGGGGCAGATTCTACCTCCATGTTTATCTGCAGTCCAGATAAAAAAGGCATGAAAGCTGATGGCATTTGGCGCAATAGGTTGTATGTTAAAGTTTTTTACAATGTTTCTAAATATATGTTCTGCATACTGTGAAACTTGTATTTGCTTGTTTTGCTTCCATTTTTATTAATGTCAGTAAATTTAGATCACAATAAAAAATAGAGCAGAAAAAACTATGTTCAGGATCTTTCCTTCCTGGTAGTGATAGTTCTAGTTCCTGCAAGGGAACAGGGCCTAGGGTTCAATTTTGTTCTTGGTTCCCAAAAACAGGGAATTTTTTCTGACCCATTCTAGACCGTAAGTGTCTCAATCAGTTGCTCAGGGTACCGTGCTTCGAAATAGTCTTTCTTTCCATTATCCTTTGGTCCAAGAGGGTCATTTCATGACGACCATAGACCTGAAGGATATGTATCTTCATGTTCCCATCCAGGGATCCATTTTAAGTTCCTGAGATTTGTCCTTATAGGCAATCGCTTTCAGTTTGTGGTTCTGGGGGATCTCTTGGCAGTGTTTCTGGGAAGAGTTCCCTTGTTCTAGCTACAAGGGTGTTTTTCTTGGGGACTATAATAGATTCCCTATCTATAAAAAAAATTCTGACTGAGGTCAGAAAATTCAAAACTCTTTCCTCTTGCCTCTCTCTACAATCTTCTTTCTGCCATTAGTGGCTCAATGTATGGATATTGGTCTGATGCTCATTTTCATGGACATCATTCCCCTTGTTAGATTCCATTTGAGAGCTCTGCAGTTTTGCATGCTCAGACAATGAAACGGAGTGTATTCGGATCTGTCTCAGAGGATAGATCAAGACACTCTTCTGTGGTGGCCTAAAAGGAGCATCTGGCTCAGGGCACATGCTTCCAGAGACCTTCCTGGGTGATTGGGCCACGGACGCCTGGGGAGCGGTTTGGAAATTGTTAAAGGCGCAGGGACTTTGGACTTGAGAGAAGTCTGCTTTCTCCATAAACATCTTGGAGTTGAGAGCGATTTTCAATGCTCTGATGGCTTGGCTTTAGTTGTCCTTTGCTTGGTTTATCAGGTTTCAGTCGGACAACATCGCCTCATTGGCTTACATCAACTATCAGGGAGGAACTTGGAGTTCCTTAGCCATGAATGAGGTGGTTTGGATTATTCAGTGAGTGGAAGCTCTTAATTGTTGGCTGTCTGCCATACACATTCCAGGACTGGATAACTGGGAAGCAGATTTCCTTAGTAGACGGTCATTTCATCCTGGGGAGTGGGCTCTCCATCAGGAGGTGTTCTCCAGGTTATCCCTCAAATGGGGGGTGCCGAAGTTGGTTCTGTCTCGGCCGATCACTCACTTTCCAAGGTTTCCTTGGGGTTTTGGTCTTGCATATCGGTTTCCTCCGTTTGCGCTACTTCCACGAGTCATTGCTCGTATCAAATAGGAGAGAGCATCGGTATTCCTAATAGCTCCTGCGTGGCCTCGCACGATCTAGTATGCAGAGCTAGTGAAGCTGTCATCTCTGCCACCTTGGAGGTTACCTCTGAGTAAGGACCTTCTATCTTGGGGTCCATTCCTCCATCCAAATCTCGTTTCTCTGAAGCTGACTGCTTGGAGACTGTACGCTTTGTTCTGTCTGTGTGGATTTTCTGAGTAGGTCATTGAAAAAATATTCCATGCTCGCAAGCCTGTTTCTTAAAACATTTTCCAAGGGTATGGTGTACATAACTTTTTATTGGTGTGAATCTTAGGGCTACTCTTGGAGTAGGGTCAGGATTCCTAGAATTTGGTGTTTTCCCTAAGAAGGTCTGGAGAAAGGATTGTCAGTTATCT
The DNA here is from genome assembly GCF_027579735.1 of Bombina bombina. NCBI lineage: Eukaryota > Metazoa > Chordata > Amphibia > Anura > Bombinatoridae > Bombina > Bombina bombina. The sequence continues at coordinate 3,001 of NW_026511616.1, forward strand.
GAAAGGTCAGATTTCTGCTTTTTCCAGTGTCTGGCGGGTGTGCCAGATGGTCAATGTTTTTGTCAGGCCAGGCCCTGGTCAGAATCAAGCCTGTTTAAGTTTGTTGCTCCTCCTTGGAGCCTTATCCTTGTTCTTATAGTTTTGCAGCAGGCTCCGTTTGAGCAATTACATTCCATAGATATTAAGTTGCTATCTCGGAAGATTTTGTTGCTTATTGCTATCTCTTCTGCTCAGAGTCTCGGAACTCTTGGCTTTGCAGTGTGATTTGCCTTTCCTTATCTTTCATGTTGGTAAGGCGGTTATTCGTTCTAGTTGGGTTTTCTTTCTAAAGTGATTTTGGATAGAAATGTTAATTGGGAAATTGTTGTTCCTTTTTCTGTGTCCTAATTGTTGGTTGCGCGACTTGGATGTTGTGCATGCTCTTAAATTCTTCTTACAGGCAATTAAGGATTTTCGCCAGTCCTCTGCCCTGTTTGTTTCCCTGGAGGGCGTAAAAAGCTACTTCTACTTTTTCTTACTGGTTGAGAAGTATAATTCGTTTTTGGAACTGCTAATCATTCCTGGGAGAAAAACAGCTCATTCCACGAGGGCTGTCTCCTTGGGCTTTCAAAAATGAAGCTTCTGTGGAACAGATTTGCAAGGCTGCAACTTAGTCCCCTCTCTCTGTATTTTTCAAAATGTGATACATTTGATACTTTTGCCTTGTCTGAGGCTTCCTTTGGGAGAAAGATTCTTCAAGCAGTGGTGACTTCTGTTTAGGTCTGCCTGTCTTGTTTTCCCTCCCTAGTCATCTGTGTCCTCTAGCTTGGGTATTGGTTACCACTAGTAATTGATGACGTTGTGGACTCTCCATATCTTAGGAAAGAAAAGAAAATTTATGCTTACCTGATACATTTCTTTCTTTCTGGAAATGAAGAGTGTACGACCCCACCCTTAAATTTAAGTGTTATTTTTTTACTAAAGCTCAGGCACCTTAGTGTTATTCCTTTCCTTTTCCCTTCGGTCGAAAGACTGGGGATTGTGGGTAGGGGAATGACACTTAAAGGCACAGTCTAGCCTAAAATAAAGTTTCATGAGTCAGATAGAGAATGTCATTTTAAACAATTTTCCATTTTACTTTTATCACCAATTTTGCTTTGTTCTCTTGGTATTAGTTGAAAGCTAAACCTAGGCGGTTCATATGCTAATTTCTAAGCCCTTGAAGTCCGCCTCTTCTCTCGGGCATTTTGACAGTTTTTCACCACTAGAGGGTGTTAGTTCATGTGTGTCATATAGATAACACTGTGCTCACACACGTGAAGTTCTAGTGAGCCAGTTTTGATTGGCTAAAATGCAAGTCTGTCAAAAGAACTGAAATAAGGGGGCAGTTTGTAGAGGCTTAGATACAAGATAATCACTGAGGTAAAAAGTGTATTTCTATAACCGTGTTGGTTATGCAAAACTAGAGTATGGGTAATAAAGGGATTATCTATTTTTAAACAATAAAAATTCTGGTGTAGACTGTCCCTTTAGTAAATAGAAAATATTGGCACTGTGATAGAGTTTATGTATAAGGAATAAAAGGATATAATAATCCCTGGTGCTAACCCTTAATAATATACTGTGTAGGAAAAGGGAAGAGGGGACAAGAAGGGGTTAAATAGCACTCATTCCTATTGAGAGAGTAATAATGTTGAGAAACCCTCAACTAATGTTATATGCAAATTGTTTACTTAAAAACTAATTTATTAACAAATATTAAAAAGGATGTAATAAACATTACATAAACTAACATGGAATAAACCATGTAGTCTCCATTAAACTCCACACTAACAGTTGTAAAGCACAGAAGGAAACACAGCCCAACCCCCCCCCCCCCCCCCCCCTGTATTCCTGGCCGATAACTGGATACTTCGGCTTCAGGTGTCAGGGATGACCAGAACTGCGCTCCTACCAAGCTAAACACTAATGGAGTGAAAAAAGTAAAATCAACACTGTCACACAACTGTCACAAATGCGTTTCGGCCGAGATATGGCCTTTCTCAATGTGTATAAAAACTGACAAGCCGAGTGCCGCATCTGAATCACTTTAAATACCCAATGTGCCTTGGAAACCACCAATCCTATCACAAGTAAGCTTAACGCCCCTTCCAGAGCGAATCCCTTCACAGTGATGTCACGGAGGATTGTTCTCAGCGGGTCCTCCTATTGGTTGTAAGTTTAACTCCCTCAGCCAATCACCGGACTATAATTTCGTGCTTCTCCGTATTACGGATATGAATTGATGTCTAATTGTATTGGTGTAAATATGATGAAGTATAACATTGTGTATATAATGCAGCTTTCTGTATGATCCTGCTCAGACATGCACATCGAACACACACATCCCTCTCACGTTCTGCATTCTTACCATAGTGTGAAAAACCGCTTACAATATTGCAGTAGAAACACACCAGCCAAGTCGCAGACTGTAGATGTGTACAGCTCATACAATTGTATAGCTATAGTTCGATGCTTTAAACAAGTTGACCTCAATTATACTGTGACAGCGATATGGATTCATTTGATTCCTAACTGTAGTATTAAAAATACGGCTAAAGCGTACTGATTACTAACGTTGTAATTTTACCACATATCATAAATGAATGTGACAGCACATATTCTTGTAAACTTATTTTAACAGCTTATATATGATATCCTAAAAATGCGTGTCAGTAAAGTATATTATATAACAAAGGTATCTAATATACAAAGAAAGAGACAACCTTATTATTGTGTGTTCAACGAATACTACATTGTGATGATGCAAAGTATCCCAAGTTAAGGGGTACTTCACTAATACCATTTATGTATAGATGTACATTGCTTGATATTATCTATAAAATACCAAATATAGTGTAGTGGTTTACTATTACCGATCAGAGTGGTAACAAAATTATTTATGGTATTTAATATTAGCAAGTACTATTAAAGGTCAAAGATGCTTGATTCAAGATCTTATTTAACCTTAAATTCTCAATGGTATATAGTCTCTAACCCACAAAATATTTATTGTCTAAAGTTAGTTCTAGTTGTCACAGATGTGAAATACTATTTAAGATATAAACACTTTAATTAAAGGTTTTACCAGACCTAAATTTCATCACTAGTACGTAGTTACCAACACATAGATTATTCAATGCATCTTGCTTAGTTCTGAGTGCATATCTGAGCAGGAAGATATTGAGACTCATTAAGAAGACGGCTTATGCTCATACATCAATTCTGCAATGAGCCTTAAATTTATTTACAGGAACACCCAAAAATTATTGTTCTCATTCATGCCATTTGGCATAACAGAGTTCAAATTAAAAATCCACCTCGCTTCTTTTTTCAATAGAGCCTGTTCTATATCTCCTCCACGGATGCCAGGTCGCAGTGTTTCTAAACCCCAGCATTTAAAAGTGCCAGTTTTGCCATTGTGATACTGTAGGAAATGCCTTGCAACACTAGTGATTTGTTTGCCATTTTCTACATCCTTAGCGGCATTTCTAATGTTGCTTAGGTGTTCTGTCATTCTTTTGCCCATTAATCTCGTCGTCATTCCTACATAAAGCAAATTGCAGCTGCAGGATACACAATACACTTACATTGGAAGTTTTGCATGTAATATGGTTACGTATGATCCATTTATTCTGGAATCTATCTACCATAATTTCTTTCATGTAATTGGCAAGAGTCCATGAGCTAGTGACATATGGGATATACAATCCTACCAGGAGGGGCAAAGTTTCCCAAACCTCAAAATGCCTATAAATACACCTCTCACCACACCCACAATTCAGTTTTACAAACTTTGCCTCCTATGGAGGTGGTGAAGTAAGTTTGTGCTAAGATTTCTACGTTGATATGCGCTTCTCAGCATTGTTGAAGCCCGATTCCTCTCAGAGTACAGCGAATGTCAGAGGGACGTGAAGGGAGTATCACTTATTTGAATACGATGATTTCCCTAACGGGGGTCTATTTCATAGGTTCTCTGTTATCGGTCGTAGAGATTCATCTCCTACCTCCCTTTTCAGATCGACAATATAATCTCAATTTACCATTACCTCTACTAATAACTGTTTTAGTACTGGTTTGGCTATCTGCTATATGTGGATTGAAACAAGGGTTGGAGATGGCGCCAGAGGCTATCTGGTGAGAAATAATGAAATGTGGGAATCGCCAAAAACAAAATAATTAAAAAACTATTTTAAAAAAATATATTAAGAAATTTATAAAATATATAAGATCATATACATATAAAGATGTGACTCGTATGCGTAATTGACACTTTGTGGTAATGAGGCAATCAACTGTTGGAAATAAATTCAATTTATTAGAACAGTCTATCATAAAACAGTTAATACACTTATTAGTAATAAAAAACAGTTAATAAGTTGCAATAGAATCATAAAACCACAAGGCACTAGTATCTAAATAAAAATTGCACTAGTATTTGAAATAACAATTCATTGAAGGTTAAAAAGATAAGATAAACACAAGGTGGATTAAATGTACAATAAGCTAATTAGGAACCGGGTTGTATAAACCTGACTGAACGACTATAGAAGTTAATTTTGGAACAATAAATTGCGATAGGCACAGTCTCTAGTGCTCAATAGACAGGATTCCAAAAATAGATGAATAGTCTTTTGATTAAGGAAAATAGGTGAATTACACAATACAGTCCTTAAGGTGCTGATAAAACTTAAAGCTTGGAGTCTTCACCCCCACTTCTGAGGGTCTTTCAAATAACACAGTCAGTAGCAGGCACTTACCCGGTGCTCCGGTGTTATGGGCGGACCTCTTTACTCCACTCACCTGTGACGCACATTTACCAATCGATAATGCCCTTAAATGATTCTTTAATCAAAGTTTTGCTTCAAAGTGTGCACACTTCAGGTCCTCCTTGAAATAATGCTCCTACCGTATTCGCTCAGTACTTGGGTCAATCAACTTAGTTCTGGCGTTACGGTCCTGGGAGCTTGTCGTGTCTGTGTCTTTTCAAAAATAAGCCGGATACTGGTATGGTCTACGCGTTTCAGCTCACCAGGGAGCCTTTATCAAGATACCTTCCTCCAGCTGTGATCCCTTTTTAAAGGATTCCTCCATTAACCCTATACGTGCCTTTTAATGAATCAGTTGGTTCCTTCATTTACTTTTTATTGCTTATTTTGCCTCATGTCATGTTCATTATATGTTACCCATTTTAGATGCAGGTTTATTATTCCACCGGTTGTTAAATTGATAATAAGCCTTGATCACTCAAAAAATCCACATGTTGATATGTTACCGTTAAAAGCAACTTAATCCTATTTCCAAGTTTATTGTTCCAATTATTCACCCCAACAATCCATTACCCCATAGTCACCACAAAAAGCCACAACACCATATGTATATTTAACTCGATATTATAATCTGTAATCACTAGAAAAAATTGTTTATATAATTAGACTTAATCAAACGAAAAAATTAAAAGGTTAATCCCTGCTTAGATTCGAACTCGCACCCCTTGCGTAAGAAGTCTAACCACCTAACCATTATGCTATACTGGATGTTTTCTTAAAAAGACACCAATATTATTTTTTGACCTTTAGATAGCCTATATTTATTCTAATGTGCGATCTCATAGTATGTTTTACACGTATTCCTTATTTTCTGATTAGTTTGAATATAAAAATCTTTGTTAGAATAAACTAGTTAAAAATAAATGTGTGAAAAAAAGATTTGAAAAAAAGATTTTCTTCTTAGCTTGGATTCGAACTCACAACCCTGGCAGTTGGAGTCTAACAACTTTACCATTACGCTATATTGGATGTTCCAATCTGACATTTTCTACCCTAATATTCTACCTTAACTTGGAATGGCTATATTCGAAATGCAGTCTCTAAAATAAAATTATGTTTCTTTCTTAATGACTGGGTAGAATCGAACCCCAGACCTCCAGTGTATAAAGCCTCAACCCTAGCCATTTGGCTATTGGCTAATTAGTCAGTTCTCATTCTATTTGGATCTTTAGAAGGTTCGAATCTTTAATCGATTGGCATTTTCATTGTACATATATTAATATATAGAAAAATTTAGACATTAATGTATATAGAAGTAAGCTGAGATCACCAAAGCAAAAAACTATTTACTAAACGTTATTTCTTCTGTTATGTGTGATCAGTCCACGGGTCATCATTACTTCTGGGATATTATCTGCTCCCCTACAGGAAGTGCAAGAGGATTCACCCAGCAGAGTTGCTATATAGCTCCTCCCCTCTACGTCACCCCCAGTCATTCTCTTGCACCCAAAGACTAGATAGGAGGTGTGAGAGGACTATGGTGATTATACTTAGTTTTTAGAACTTCAATCAAAAGTTTGTTATTTTACAATAGCACCGGAGCGTGTTATTACCTCTCTGGCAGAGTTTGAAGAAGAATCTACCAGAGTTTTTTCTTATGATTTTAACCGGAGTAGTTAAGATCATATTGCTGTTTCTCGGCCATCTGAGGGAGGTAAAAACTTCAGATCAGGGGACAGCGGGCAGTTGAATCTGCATTGAGGTATGTAGCAGTTTTTATTTTCTGAATGGAATTGATGAAAAAATCCTGCCATACCGTTATAATGAACATGTATGTATGCTCTACACTTTAGTATTCTGGGGATGGTATTTCACCGGAATTACTCTGTAAAAGTACATTAAACCTTTTATTAGGTATTTTTCATGTTAAACGTTTTTGCTGGAATGTAGAATCGTTTGCATTAATGAGGTACTGAGTGAATAAATATTTGGGCATTATTTTTCCACTTGGCAGTTTGCTTGTTTTAATTATGACAGTTTCGTTTCTCTTTCACTGCTGTGTGTGAGAGGGAGGGGCCGTTTTTGGCGCTCTTTGCTACGCATCAAAAATTTCCAGTCAGTTACTCTTGTATTTTCTGCATGATCCGGTTCATCTCTAACAGAACTCAGGGGTCTTCAAACTTCTTTGAAGGGAAGTAGATTCTCTCAGCAGAGCTGTGAGACTTATATAGTGACTGTGATTTAAAACGTTGCTCTGTAATTTTTATGTTTAAAATTTAATTAGTGTCATTTTACTAATGGGAACAAACCTTTGCCAAAAAGTTGTGTTGTTTGTAAAGAGTGATGCTATAACTGTTTTTCAGTTCATTTTTTCAACTGTCATTTAATCGTTTAGTGCTTCTTTGAGGCACAGTACGTTTTTTTGTTAAATAAGATTGTAACCAAGTTGCATGTTTATTGCTAGTGTGTTAAACATGTCTGATTCAGAGGAAGATACCTGTGTCATTTGTTCCAATGCCAAGGTGGAGCCCAATAGAAATTTATGTACTAACTGTATTGATGCTACTTTAAATAAAAGCCAATCTGTACAAATTGAACAAATTTCACCAAACAGCGAGGGGAGAGTTATGCCGTCTAACTCGCCTCACGTGTCAGTACCTGCGTCTCCCGCCCGGGAGGTGCGTGATATTATGGCGCCTAGTACATCTGGGCAGCCATTACAGATAACATTACAAGATATGGCTACTGTTATGACTGAAGTTTTGGCTAAGTTACCAGAACTAAGAGGCAAGCGTGATCACTCTGGGGTGAGAACAGAGTGCGCTGATAATTCTAGGGCCATGTCTGATACTGCGTCACAGCTTGCAGAGCATGAGGACGGAGAGCTTCATTCTGTAGGTGACGGTTCTGATCCAAGCAGATTGGATTCAGATATTTCAAATTTTAAGTTTAAATTGGAAAACCTCCGTGTATTACTAGGGGAGGTCTTAGCGGCTCTTAACGATTGTAACACTGTTGCAATACCAGAGAAAATGTGTAGGTTGGATAAATACTTTGCGGTACCGGCGAGTACTGACGTTTTTCCTATACCTAAGAGATTAACTGAAATTGTTACTAAGGAGTGGGATAGACCCGGTGTGCCGTTCTCACCCCCTCCAATATTTAGAAAGATGTTTCCAATAGACGCCACCACACGGGACTTATGGCAAACGGTCCCTAAGGTGGAGGGAGCAGTTTCTACTTTAGCTAAGCGCACCACTATCCCGGTGGAGGATAGCTGTGCTTTTTCAGATCCTATGGATAAAAAATTAGACTGTTACCTTAAGAAAATGTTTGTTCAACAAGGTTTTATATTGCAACCCCTTGCATGCATCGCGCCGATTACGGCTGCGGCAGCATTTTGGATTGAGTCTCTGGAAGAGAACCTTAGTTCCGCTCCGCTGGACGACATTACGGACAGGCTTAGAGTCCTTAAACTAGCTAATTCATTCATTTCGGAGGCCGTAGTACATTTAACCAAACTTACGGCTAAGAATTCAGGATTCGCCATTCAGGCACGTAGGGCGCTGTGGCTAAAATCCTGGTCAGCTGATGTAACTTCTAAGTCCAAATTACTTAATATACCTTTCAAGGGGCAAACTTTATTTGGGCCCGGTTTGAAAGAAATTATCGCTGACATTACAGGAGGTAAGGGCCACGCCCTGCCTCAAGACAAAGCCAAAGCTAAGGCTAGACAGTCTAATTTTCGTCCCTTTCGGAATTTCAAAGCAGGTGCAGCATCAACTTCCACTGCACCAAAACAGGAAGGAGCTGTTGCTCGTTACAGACAAGGCTGGAAACCTAACCAGTCCTGGAATAAGGGCAAGCAGGCCAGAAAACCTGCTGCTGCCCCTAAGACAGCATGAACCGAGGGCCCCCGATCCGGGACCGGATCTAGTGGGGGGCAGACTCTCTCTCTTCGCCCAGGCTTGGGCAAGAGATGTCCAGGATCCCTGGGCGCTAGAGATCATATCTCAGGGATACCTTCTAGACTTCAAATTATCTCCCCCAAGAGGGAGATTTCATCTGTCAAGGTTGTCAACAAACCAAATAAAGAAAGACGCGTTTCTACGCTGTGTACAAGATCTATTATTAATGGGAGTGATCCATCCGGTTCCGTGGTCGGAACAAGGACAAGGGTTTTACTCAAACCTGTTTGTGGTTCCCAAAAAAGAGGGAACTTTCAGGCCAATCTTGGATTTAAAGATCCTAAACAAATTCCTAAGAGTTCCATCGTTCAAAATGGAAACTATTCGGACAATCTTACCCATGATCCAAAAGGGTCAGTACATGACCACAGTGGATTTAAAGGATGCTTACCTTCACATACCGATTCACAAAGATCATTACCGGTATCTAAGGTTTGCCTTCTTAGACAGGCATTACCAGTTTGTAGCCCTTCCATTCGGATTGGCTACGGCTCCAAGAATCTTCACAAAGGTTCTGGGTGCCCTTCTAGCGGTTCTGAGACCGCGAGGAATTTCGGTAGCTCCGTACCTAGACGACATTCTGATACAAGCTTCAAGCTTTCAAACTGCCAAGTCTCATACAGAGTTAGTTCTGGCATTTCTAAGGTCGCATGGATGGAAAGTGAACGAAAAGAAGAGTTCTCTCTTGCCTCTCACAAGAGTTCCATTCTTGGGGACTCTTATAGATTCTGTAGAAATGAAGATTTATCTGACAGAAGACAGATTAACAAAGCTTCTAAATGCATGCCGTGTCCTTCATTCCATTCAACTCCCGTCAGTAGCTCAATGCATGGAGGTGATCGGCTTAATGGTAGCAGCAATGGACATAGTACCCTTTGCACGCCTACATCTCAGACCGCTGCAATTGTGCATGCTGAGTCAGTGGAATGGGGATTACTCAGATTTGTCCCCCACTCTGAATCTGGATCAAGAGACCAGAAACTCTCTTCTATGGTGGCTTTCTCGGCCACATCTGTCCAGGGGGATGCCGTTCAGCAGGCCGGACTGGACAATCGTAACAACAGACGCCAGCCTTCTAGGTTGGGGCGCTGTCTGGAATTCTCTGAAGGCTCAGGGACAATGGAGTCAGGAGGAAAGTCTCCTGCCAATAAACATTCTGGAATTGAGAGCAGTTCTCAATGCCCTTCTAGCTTGGCCCCAGTTAAAGACTCGGGGGTTCATCAGGTTTCAGTCGGACAACATCACGACTGTAGCTTACATCAACCATCAGGGAGGGACAAGAAGCTCCCTAGCAATGATAGAAGTATCAAAGATAATTCGCTGGGCAGAGTCTCACTCTTGCCACCTGTCAGCAATCCACATCCCGGGAGTGGAGAACTGGGAGGCGGATTTCTTGAGTCGCCAGACTCTTCATCCGGGGGAGTGGGAACTTCATCCGGAGGTCTTTGCCCAAATACTTCGACGTTGGGGCAAACCAGAGATAGATCTCATGGCGTCTCGCCAGAACGCCAAACTTCCTCGCTACGGATCCAGATCCAGGGATCCGGGAGCGGTTCTGATAGATGCTTTGACAGCACCTTGGAACTTCAGGATGGCTTATGTGTTTCCACCCTTCCCGCTGCTTCCTCGATTGATTGCCAAAATCAAACAGGAGAGAGCATCAGTGATTCTAATAGCGCCTGCATGGCCGCGCAGGACTTGGTATGCAGATCTAGTGGACATGTCATCCTGTCCGCCTTGGTCTCTACCTCTAAGACAGGACCTTCTGATTCAGGGTCCATTCAAACATCAAAGTCTAACTTCTCTGAAGCTGACTGCTTGGAAATTGAACGCTTGATTTTATCAAAACGTGGTTTTTCTGAGTCGGTTATTGATACCCTGATACAGGCTAGGAAGCCTGTTACCAGAAAGATTTACCATAAAATATGGCGTAAATACCTATACTGGTGTGAATCCAAAGATTACTCCTGGAGTAAGGTTAGGATTCCTAGGATATTGTCTTTTCTACAAGAAGGTTTAGAAAAGGGTTTATCGGCTAGCTCATTAAAGGGACAGATCTCAGCTCTGTCCATCTTGTTGCACAGGCGTCTGTCAGAAAATTCAGACATCCAGGCCTTTTGTCAGGCTTTAGCTAGGATCAAGCCTGTGTTTAAAACTGTTGCTCCGCCATGGAGTTTAAACTTAGTTCTTAACGTTTTACAGGGTGTTCCGTTTGAACCCCTTCATTCCATTGATATAAAATTGTTATCTTGGAAAGTTCTATTTTTAATGGCTATTTCCTCGGCTCGAAGAGTCTGAGTTATCAGCCCTACATTGTGATTCTCCTTATCTGATCTTTCACTCAGACAAGGTAGTTCTGCGTACTAAACCTGGGTTCTTACCTAAGGTTGTCTCTAACAGGAATATCAATCAAGAGATTGTTGTTCCATCCTTGTGTCCAAATCCTTCTTCAAAGAAGGAACGTCTTCTACACAATCTGGATGTAGTTTGTGCCCTCAAGTTCTACTTACAGGCAACTAAAGATTTTCGCCAAACTTCTTCCCTGTTTGTCGTTTATTCTGGACAGAGGAGAGGTCAAAAAGCTTCTGCTACCTCTCTCTCTTTTTGGCTTCGTAGCATAATACGTTTAGCCTATGAGACTGCTGGACAGCAGCCTCCTGAAAGAATTACAGCTCATTCCACTAGAGCTGTGGCTTCCACTTGGGCCTTTAAGAATGAGGCCTCTGTTGAACAGATTTGCAAGGCTGCAACTTGGTCTTCGCTTCATACTTTTTCCAAATTTTACAAATTTGACACTTTTGCTTCTTCGGAGGCTATTTTTGGGAGAAAGGTTCTTCAGGCAGTGGTTCCTTCTGTATAATGAGCCTGCCTATCCCTCCCGTCATCCGTGTACTTTTGCTTTGGTATTGGTATCCCAGAAGTAATGATGACCCGTGGACTGATCACACATAACAGAAGAAAACATAATTTATGCTTACCTGATAAATTCCTTTCTTCTGTTGTGTGATCAGTCCACGGCCCGCCCTGTTTTTTAAGGCAGGTAAATATTTTTTAAATTATAATTCAGTCACCACTACACCCTTGGCTTCTCCTTTCTCGTTGGTCTTTGGTCGAATGACTGGAGGTGACGTAGAGGGGAGGAGCTATATAGCAACTCTGCTGGGTGAATCCTCTTGCACTTCCTGTAGGGGAGCAGATAATATCCCAGAAGTAATGATGACCCGTGGACTGATCACACAACAGAAGAAAGGAATTTATCAGGTAAGCATAAATTATGTTTTTTAATAGCTAAGTGGATTGGACCCCAAGGTATTTATCTCATCTATTGGGATAGTTGATAATTTCTTCAGTGTTCACTTTATTTGACTCTAAAGGCAAAGTGAAAGGCGTCTATATTTATTGCCATCACCAGATTCAATACTATCAATATTGAGCATGGGGGCTATCTACCAAATCTCCCCAGTAATTGAAAGGTACTAACGACCAATGTAAATTATAACTACAATTTGCTTGTTCTAGTTCATTATATTAGAAACACCCGGCCTTTCTATTTATATAAGGGCATTCAGGTCCATTTCACTATTTAACCCTTTAGGATGGAGTGTGCCAAAATTGTAGATGAATTCTGCTTCATGTATAAGTAATTTCTTACCCGTATTCCCTCTTCTGCCATCCTGTATTATTTTCTTAATGCCCCAGAATTTTAGTGTTTCTGTATTACCTTTATGTACCTCTTTAAAATGTTTGTACAGAATGGTATCTTCTCTCTCATGTTCTATAGCTAACAAGTGTTCACGTATACGGTCTTTCAATTTCCGTCCTGTCTGACCAAAATACCTTAAGTTGCAATCACATTGCAGCAGATAAATAATATTTGTCGGTACACCTTATAATGTCTTATTTTAATAATTCTCCCATCTTTCTCAGATTTAATCTGTTTTAGTTTCGTACTGTGTTTGCAAGACTTACATTGGTGACAAGGGAAAAACCCCTCTATCTTGTTACCCTCAAGAGTTCTATACCCTTTATTACACATTTCAATCCCCCCTTTAAATTTGCTCGGGGCTAGTATCGTTTTTAGATTCCTAGCTTTTTTATAAATAAATTTGGGGTTTCTTCCTAAATTTGGGCCTATTAAAGGGTCTTTTAATTAAAGATGCCAGTGTTTCTTAACTACTTTTTGGAATTGTTTGTGGTGGGCAGAATAGGTAGTAATTAATGGTATGTATAATGTCTCTTTTAACTCCCCCTCTTGGGGTTTTTTCTTTTTTTGTAGTAATTCCTCTCTATCCATCTTTTTAACTTCACTTACTGTCTCAAGAATCTTATGGGTCTCATAACCCTTCTGTTCGAATCTCTTTACTAATACTTCTGATTGTTTATCAAAATCCTCTAGGTCTGTACAATTCCTCCTTACACGCATTAATTGACCCTTTGGTATGTTCTTTTTCCATTGACTATGATGGCAACTCTCAGAGTCAATGTAATTGTTAGAATCAACCTTTTTAAAGAAGGTCTTTGTTTTAATTTCGTTATTACTTATCTCAATTTCTATATCCAGATAATTAATTCTTTCTTTACTGGATTCATGCGTGAATTGTAGGCCAAAGCGTTTGGAATTAAGGTCATCAATAAAAATATCCAAAAGTTCTATGTCCCCTTTCCAAACAAAGAACAAGTCGTCAATGTAACGTCTATAGAGCACAAGGTTCGCACCCCATGGGGATCTTTCTATCAACTCTCTCTCAAAGACCCCCATGAACAAATTGGCATAACTGGGTGCGAACCTTGTGCCCATAGCCGTACCTTTTACTTGCAAAAAATTATTATTCTCGAATTTGAAATAGTTATTATTCAAGATAAATTTAATACATTGCAATAAAAAATCCCTTTGTGTGCTGGTCATTTCACTGTCATGTCTCAAAAAATAATCTATAGCTTGTATTCCTAAATTGTGCTCTGTTAGTATAAAGTGAGCTGACATCACAGGTGACCAGCACAAAATTGGGTTCCCATTGGATTTCTCTTAGTACTCTTAAAAAATGTGCAGAGTCTGATAAATATGAGGGGAGTTCTCTCACATAGTTTTGCAAGAAATAGTCGATGTATTGTGACATATTTGACGTTATCGAATCTATGCCCGATATAATGGGGCGTCCTGGTGGTTCTTTCAGATCTTTATGGATCTTTGGTAAGAAGTAAAATATAGGGGTTCTAAAATTCTTAATTAATAAGAAATTATATTCTGATTCTGTCACTAGATTAGTTGCTCTTGCATCATCAAGCAATGCTTTTAGTCTCCCCTGAAATTCATCTCCTGGGTCACTAAGTAGTTTTTGATATGTTGTCATATCATTCAGTAATCTATAAACCTCAGTTTTATAATAGGTACTGCTCATGATAACCACTCCGCCCTCTTTATCAGCCTGTTTAATAACTACATCAGTCCTTGATTGTAAATCTCTTAATATTGTTTTTTCTTTCATACTTAAATTCCACTTCAGATTTTTAGTTTGTTTGGTATCAATCCCCTCCAAATCCTGCTTCACCAATTTCTTAAAGGATTCTATATAGTTCCCTTTTTCTTGCGTTGGGAAAAACTGGGACTTAGGTCTAAAATTAGTGTGGATATATTCTTTTTCTTTCCCAATGGGCTTAGTATCTTTAATAGGATTTTTAAAAAAATACTTTTTTAAGGTTAATTTTCTTACAAATTGGTTAATATTTACATAATGTTCAAATTTATTCAATTTGGAGGTGGGAGCGAAAGAAAGCCCTCGCTTCAGAACGGACTCTTGGGTCGTAGTCAATTGTAAAGGACTTATGTTGAAAATTCCACTATTCTCAGTTTCTGTGTACATTTTAGTTGTGTCTCTATTAATATTTTCGGTCTTTTTTATTCCTCTAGGTCTTCCACCTCTTCTCCCTCTCTTCTTCTCTTCCCTTTCGGTGGGTCGTGATTCCTTTCCTGACTCATTCCTAAAAAATTAGCCGAAGTACTTGCTCTTTGAGGTGACTGTTCCACTGTTCTTAATGTATTAAATCTATTAAATGTTGGAACCCTCCAATTCTGCTGTGTTTGCTCTGTTCTATTTCTAAATTCATGTTGATCCTTGTCCCTATTATGCCAACCCCTCTGATGGTACCTGTTGTCATCAAATTGTCTGTGATATCTATTGTCAAATCTTGGATGTCTATACTCATCTCTATATTTGTCCCTCATTCCATTGTTACGATAGTCATGGTCAAAATTCCTGTAATTTGTGTTTATCTTATCTTTTTAACCTTCAATTAATTGTTATTTCAAATACTAGTGCAATTTTTATTTAGATACTAGTGCCTTGTGGTTTTATGATTCTATTGCAACTTATTAACTGTTTTTTATTACTAATAAGTGTATTAACTGTTTTATGATAGACTGTTCTAATAAATTGAATTTATTTATTTCCAACAGTTGATTGCCTCATTACCACAAAGTGTCAATTACGCATATGAGTCACATCTTTATATGTATATGATCTTATATATTTTATAAATTTCTTAATATATTTTTTTAAAATATTTTTTTAATTATTTTGTTTTTGGTGATTCCCACATTTCATTATTTCTCACCAGATAGCCTCTGGCGCCATCTCCAAACCTTGTTTCAATCCCCTTTGATTTGATTGCACAAATTGTGAGAAGTGCAATTAGGAGATAGGCAATTCTGGTCAGCTTAGTAACAGCTCACACACCCTTTTGACCTATCTGCTATATGTGGATGGGTG